>NC_042971.1:66700948-66835948 GCF_901001165.1 Salmo trutta | reverse complement strand
TGGTGATGGGTTAGGAAGTTATTAACCAGGTGTGGTGATGGGTTAGGAAGTTATTAACCAGGTGTGGTGATGGGTTAGGAAGTTATTCACCAGGTGTGGTGATGGGTTAGGAAGTTATTAACCAGGTATGGTGATGGGTTAGGAAGTTATTAACCTGGTGTGGTGATGGGTTAGGAAGTTATTAACCAGGTGTGGTGATGGTTTAGGAAGTTATTCACCAGGTGTGGTGATGGGTTAGGAAGTTATTAACCAGGTGTGGTGATGGGTTAGGAAGTTATTAACCAGGTATGTGCATGTGTTTGTGTTTTATGAGGCTATTCAACAGACTTGTTGCTGTACCAGCAGACCCCAGATATATTTAAAAAAAAACTGATTGGAGGTGCCAATATGTAGAGGTTTAGACGGTGTCCTCGCTTGAACAGGGGAGCATGAGGATTACACACACACACACACACACACACACACACGCACGCACGCACGCACGCACGCACGCACACACACACAAAGACCTGAATGTGTGTCTGTTAGTTGTATCTCTCTGTTTGTTAATAAGGATCGGACCCTTTTTTTCAAATTTTCACCTAAAATGACATACCCAAATCTAACTGCCTGTAGCTCAGGACCTGAAGCAAGGATATGCATATTCATGGTAAAATTTGAAAGGAAACACTTTGAAGTTTGTGGAAATGTGAAATTAATGTAGGAGAAAATTAGACATTAGATCTGATAAAAGATAATACAAAGAAAACAAACATGCAATTTTTTTTTCATCTTTGAAAAGCAAGAGAAAGGCCATAATGTATTATTCCAGCCCAGGCAAAATTTAGATATTGGCCACTAGATGGCAGTAGTGTATGTGCAAAGTTTTACACTGATACAATGAACCATTGCATTTCTGTTCAAAATGTTGCATCAAGATGGCCCAAATGTGCCTAATTGGTTTATTAAAACATTTTCAAGTTCATCACTGCACTCTCTTCAAACATTAACATGGTATTATTTCGCTGTAATAGCTACTGTAAATTGGACAGTGCAGTTAGATTAACAAGAATTTAAGCTTTCTGCCCATATCAGATATGTCTATGTCCTGGGAAACTGTCTTGTTACTTAAAACGTCATGCTAATCACATTAGCGCACGTTAGCTCAACCGTCCCGAGGGAGGAACACTGATCCCGTAGAGGTTATTAAGTGGTTCGGCAGACAGGGAGGGGTGGATAGATAGAGGACAGGGAGGAGGGATAGATAGAGGACAAGGAGGAGGGATAGATAGAGGACAGGGAGGAGGGATAGATAGAGGACAGGGGAGGAGGGATAGATGGTGGACAGGGAGGAGGGATAGATAGTGGACAGTGAGGAGGGATAGATAGTGGACAGGGAGGAGGGATAGATAGTGGACAGGGAGGAGGGATAGATAGAGGACAGGGAGGAGGGATAGATAGAGGACAGGGGAGGAGGGATAGATAGAGGACAAGGAGGAGGGATAGATAGAGGACAGGGAAGGGGATAGATAGTGGACAGGGAGGAGGGATAGATAGAGGGATAGATAGTGGACAGGGAGGGGTGGATAAAGGGATAGATAGTGGACAGGGAGGAGGGATAGATAGTGGACAGGGAGGAGGGATAGATAGAGGACAGGGAGGAGGGATAGATAGTGGACATGGAGGAGGGATAGATAGTGGACAGGGAATAGGGATAGATAGAGGACAGGGAGGAGGGATAGATAGTGGACATGGAGGAGGGATAGATAGTGGACAGGGAGGAGGGATAGATAGAGGACAGGGAGGAGGGATAGATAGTGGACAGGGAGGAGGGATAGATAGAGGACAGGGAGGAGGGATAGATAGTGGACAGGGAGGAGGGATAGATAGAGGACAGGGAGGAGGGATAGATAGAGGACAGGGAGGAGGGATAGATAGTGGACAGGGGAGGAGGGATAGATAGTGGACAGGGAGGAGGGATAGATAGAGGACAAGGAGTAGGGATAGATAGAAGACAGGGAGGAGTGATAGATAGAGGACAGGGAGGAGGGATAGATAGAGGACAGGGAGGAGGGATAGATAGTGGACAGGGAGGAGGGATATATAGAGGACAGGGAGGAGGGATAGATAGTGGACAGGGAGGAGGGATAGATAGTGGACAGGGAGGAGGGATAGATAGAGGACAGGGAGGAGGGAGGGACAGATAGAGGACCTGGAGGAGGGATAGATAGAGGACAGGGAGGAGGGAGGGACAGATAGAGGACAGGAAGGAGGGATAGATTGTGGACAGGGAGGAGGGATAGATAGAGGACAGGGAGGAGGGATAGATAGAGGACAGGGAGGAGGGAGGGACAGATAGAGGACAGGGAGGAGGGATAGATAGAGGACAGGGAGGAGGGAGGGACAGATAGAGGACAGGGAGGAGGGATAGATAGTGGACAGGGAGGAGGGATAGATAGTGGACAGGGAGGAGGGATAGATAGAGGACAGGGGAGGAGGGATAGATAGTGGACAGGGAGGAGGGATAGATAGAGGACAGGGAGGAGGGATAGATAGTGGACAGGGAGGAGGGATAGATAGAGGACAGGGAGGAGGGATAGATAGAGGACAGGGGAGGAGGGATAGATAGTGGACAGGGAGGAGGGATAGATGGAGGGATAGATAGAGGACAGGGAGGAGGGATAGATAGAGGACAGGGGAGGAGGGATAGATAGTGGACAGGGAGGAGGGATAGATAGAGGACAGGGGAGGAGGGATAGATAGTGGACAGGGAGGAGGGATAGATAGAGGACAGGGAGGAGGGATAGATAGTGGACAGGGAGGAGGAATAGATAGTGGACAGGGAGGAGGGATAGATAGAGGACAGGGGGGAGGGATAGAATGATAGATTGTGTGAGTGTGTGTGTGTGCGTGCGTGCGTGTGTGCGTGTACGTGCAAGTTTCCTTTCCCCTCCCTTTGATTGTTGTGTTCTGCAAGCTGCAGAGAGAAAGAGTGAGCTGTTAGAAACCTGTCATTACTTTCACACCAACGCGTCTCCTCTTGACGAGCAGCAATCATCTCAGTGAGGGGGTTTGGTCTGCGTCTCTGTGTGACTGAGAGACTGGCTTGGCAAATAGCCCCACATCAATATTACAACATTTGACTGAAGCATAGTGTTTATGTGCAGGGATAGCAGCACTTTCCTCCTGAATGAAGCCGAATGACAGCAGCCCTATGTGGTTTTGATAATGGTGCCATTTTCTATCCGTCTATTCTATTCTACTGTCTACGTGCTCCTTGAGGTGCTTTGTGAAAGTGTTCCAGACCCGTAGTCAGAGATCCATTGTAACAGTGTTTTGGTTACGTTTATAATTCCATGTATCTAGACTACATTGTGTTATATCTAGACTACGTTGTGTTATATCTAGACTATGTTGTGTTATATCTAGACTACGTTGTGTTATAGCTAGATTAAGTTGTGTTATATCTGTTATATCTAGACTACGTTGTGTTATATCTAGACTACGTTGTTATATCTAGACTACGTTGTGTTATATCTAGACTACGTTGTGTTATATCTAGACTACGTTGTGTTATATCTAGACTACATTGTGTTATATCTAGACTACGTTGTGTTATATCTAGACTACGTTGTGTTATATCTAGACTACATTGTGTTATATCTAGACTACGTTGTGTTATATCTAGACTACATTGTGTTATATCTAGACTACGTTGTGTTATATCTAGACTACGTTGTGTTATATCTAGACTACGTTGTTATATGTAGACTACGTTGTGTTATATCTAGACTACGTTGTGTTATATCTAGACTACGTGGTTATATCTAGACTACGTTGTGTTATATCTAGACTACGTTGTGTTCTGTCTAGACTACGTTGTGTTATATCTAGACTACGTTGTGTTATATCTAGACTATGTTGTGTTATATCTAGACTACGTTGTGTTATATCTAGACTACGTTGTGTTATATCTAGACTACGTTGTGTTATATCTGTTATATCTAGACTACGTGGTTAAATCTAGACTACGTTGTGTTATATCTAGACTACGTTGTGTTATATCTAGACTACGTTGTGTTATATCTAGACTACATTGTGTTATATCTAGACTACGTTGTGTTATATCTAGACTACGTTGTGTTATATCTAGACTACATTGTGTTATATCTAGACTACGTTGTGTTATATCTAGACTACATTGTGTTATATCTAGACTACGTTGTGTTATATCTAGACTACGTTGTGTTATATCTAGACTACGTTGTTATATGTAGACTACGTTGTGTTATATCTAGACTACGTTGTGTTATATCTAGACTACGTGGTTATATCTAGACTACGTTGTGTTATATCTAGACTACGTTGTGTTATATCTAGACTATGTTGTGTTATATCTAGACTACGTTGTGTTATATCTAGACTACGTTGTGTTATATCTAGACTACGTTGTGTTATATCTGTTATATCTAGACTACGTTGTGTTATATCTAGACTACGTTGTGTTATATCTAGACTACGTTGTGTTATATCTAGTCTACGTTGTGTTATATCTAGACTATGTTGTGTTATATCTAGACTACGTTGTGTTATATCTAGACTACGTTGTGTTATATCTAGACTACGTTGTGTTATATCTGTTATATCTAGACTACGTTGTGTTATATCTAGACTACGTTGTGTTATATCTAGACTACGTTGTGTTATATCTAGACTACGTTGTGTTATATCTAGTCTACGTTGTGTTATATCTAGACTATGTTGTGTTATATCTAGACTACGTTGTGTTATATCTAGACTACGTTGTGTTATATCTAGACTACGTTGTGTTATATCTAGACTACGTTGTGTTATATCTAGACTATGTTGTGTTATATCTAGACTACGTTGTGTTATATCTGTTATATCCAGCCTCTTTTCTCCATTCTATCCAACCCACACGCACACACACACACACACACACACACACACACACACACCTTCCATCCTAGCCACAGAGACAGAGTATCCTGTAGTCATTGTCCTACAGTATAGATACTGAGTGTACAAAACATTAAGAACACCTGCTCTTTCCATGACATGGACTGACCAGGTGAATCCAGGTGAAAGATATGATCCCTTATTGATGTCACTTGTTAAATCCACTACAATCAGTGTAGATGAAGGGGAGGAGATACGTTAAATAAGGATTTTTAAGTCTTGAGACAATTGAGACATTGATTGTGAATGTGTGTCATTCAGAGGGTCAATGGGCAAGAGTAAAGGTTTAGGTGCCTTTGAACGGGGGTATGGTAGTAGATGCCAGGTGCACTGGTTTGTGTCAAGAACTGCAATGCTGCTGTGTTTCTCACACGCTCAACAGTTTATTGTGTGTATCAAGAAGGGTCCACCACCCAAAGGACATCCAACCAACTTGACACAACTGTGGGAAGCATTGGAGTCAACATGGGCCAGCATCCCTGTGGAACGCTTTTTGACACCTTGTAGAGTTCATTCCCCGACTAATTGAGGCTGTTCTGAGGGCGAAAGGGGACACTTTTTCCCCCTCCATAGATCAGTTGATGTCTGGTTTCTAAGGAACTCTTTTTTAGTGGTCCTTACGAAGCCAGTCTGTCAAAAGTTAGCGAGCTCATGTCTAAATTCAGCAAAATACATAGAACGTCGTGGCCCCGCTCGCCTGTGTGGAAAACAACCTGTGGTTACCTAGGTTACACCATTGGCTCACAGCAACAACAACAAAAAACGTTTACCTTTTTCAAACGCAATTTCCATGTTGTCTGCTTGTTTGAGTCAATTACAAAACTACATTTAAGAAAAAGTACAACATGTCTGAAGATTACTTTCCAACATTGCCTGCTCCCTAAATCAAATCAAATCAAATGTATTTATATAGCCCTTCTTACATCAGCTGATATCTCAAAGTGCTGTGCAGAAACCCAGCCTAAAACCCCAAACAGCAAGCAATGCAGGTGTAGATGCACGGTGGCTAGAAAACTCCCTAGAAAGGCCAAAACCTAGGAAGAAACCTAGAGAGGAACCAGGCTATGATGGGTGGCCAGTCCTCTTCTGGCTGTGCCGGATGGAGATTATAACAGAACATGGCCAAGATGTTCAAATGTTCATAGATGACCAGCAGGGTCAAATAATAATAATCACAGTAGGTCAGCACCTCAAGAGTAAGTGTCAGTTGGCTTTTCATAGCCGACCCTAGCATTCTCACTAGTTAGAAAAACTTTATATACCCCTTTTCATGACAGTGCCAGCAGCCATGTGAGTGAGTGAATGCTAGCTAGCTACCAACCAGAACATTAAGCTGGCCAGGACCAACAACACAAACAAAGGGACTATACAGCTACAAGTAGTGAGTTGAGTTATAAACAGACTGTACTAAACATGTTAAATGTCTTACCTGTGATGAAATGTTTTCTACACACATATCTACGTGTACCCTGCTTGGCCAATGGATCCCCATGTGTCCCAATCTCCCATGTTGAATAGCAGGAAGTCACAGGGCTCTTCTATCAGGTTCTATGTGTCCCAATCTCCCATGTTGAATAGCAGGAAGCCACAGGGCTCTTCTCAAAGGCTCTATGTGTCCCAATCTCCCATGTTGAATAGCAGGAAGTCACAGGGCTCTTCTATCAGGCTCTATGTGTCCCAATCTCCCATGTTGAATAGCCTTAAGCCACAGGGCTCTTCTCACAGGCTCTATGTGTCCCAATCTCCCATGTTGAATAGCAGGAAGTCACAGGGCTCTTCTATCAGGCTCTATTTCCCTACGTGGGAGCATTGGAAACCGTTGGTCGGGATTGTTGACCTGGCTACATGTATATTGAACAACACAGCAGTTTTTCAGCATGTTTTGTTATTACTTTATAACAAAAAAAATCTATGACGAAGTTACCTCTTTTACAATGGGGGTCAATTTAAAAGAATCTTGATTTTCCCTATTTTGTGTGCGTGGTCGAGGGGAATTCTTTACTATTACGTGAATCCCGACTGGAACAATACTACAATTCCAACCACAAAACGTCTTGGCTTTGCCTAGCTTACAGCTAAATGTTTGTTTTGGATTTTTTTAATACTTTTTATTAATATTTACGAGGTTCCACGTGTTGTCATGGAAAATATTAATGTTATTTCCAACAACCAATGAGCAACTCCTCCGGAAATGCAGCTGCATATTGAACATTGAGATTGCCGAAAGGCCAGTTTCTTTGGCCAATGACAAGGAGTGTTAAAGAGTGGAATGTTAGCTAAACACACATTACCCAGACTCATCCTTCCCCCACCCAGACTGACTGACCGCTAGCTAGCCATAGCCCTGTGTGTGTGTGTGTGTGTGTGTGTGTGTGTGTGTGTGTGTGTGTGTGTGTGTGTGTGTGTGTGTGTGTGTGTGTGTGTGTGTGTGTGTGGCCGTAGCTGGTCTGATCTGAACAACAGTCTGTCCCCTAAATGTCTTTCCCTGTCTCCTCTCACAGCTACCACAGATTTAAGGCTCTGCTAGAGGGGGAAAAAAAGGAAAATTCTCCTCCATTATGTCATTCTGACTGGATAGATGATATTCCCACATGATAAACTCCAGTCAAGACAACCAGCGTTAGCCCCTCCCTGCTTCCATCTTTCCTCCAGCCCTCCCTCTATCTCCCCCCCGCTCCATTTGTCTTGTTAGTTTATAGCCTTGGAGGTTTTCCAACACTCATGTAGCATTAATAATTGTAATCTGTTCATTTTACGTATAAACAGACAGACAGATAAATAGGTGTTTTTTTGTTGTTGTTGCATGCATGTGTTTGTGCACGTGTTTCTGCATGTGTGTGTACGTATGTGGTGTGTACGTGGTCCCGGCACCTGCCCTACAGGGAACGAATGGAGCACAGCAGACGCATTTAACAAAGACAGACAGAGTCCTTTAGCCTGTCCTTCTATGTTGCAGCCAGCCTGTTAATCGGTCAGACAGACAGAAAGACAGCCATTTAGTCAGCTAGCCAGTTACTCAGCCAGACAGCCAGCCAGCAAAACCAGCCAGCCACAGAGACAGACAGCTATTTTTCCAAACAGACAGCAAGCCAGCCAACCAGCCAGTCTTTCCGCCAGCCAACCAGCCAGTCTTTCTGCCTGCCAGCCAGCCAGCCAGTCATTCAGACAGCCAGGGAGGGCTGTTTGGACCAGACCGCCAGACAGCTACAGTAGTGTACCAGAGAGAGAGCCAGTCCACAACGGAGGTTATTAATATAGCAGTATAATAACTATTATACATCTCCTCTCTTCATATGTCTCTGCTAGGATCTTTCCATCAGATCTATCTACGTTCCACACAGTGTTTAAACCAATCAGATCTATCTACGTTCCACACAGTGTTTAAACCAATCAGATCTATCTACGTTCCACACAGTGTTTAAACCAATCAGGTCTATCTATCCACATTCCACACAGTGTTTAAACCAATCAGATCTATCTACGTTCCACACAGTGTTTAAACCAATCAGGTCTATCCGCATTCCACACAGTGTTTAAACCAATCAGATCTATCTATCCGCATTCCACACAGTGTTTAAACCAATCAGATCTATCCGCATTCCACACAGTGTTTAAACCAATCAGATCTATCTATCCGCATTCCACACAGTGTTTAAACCAATCAGATCTATCTACGTTCCACACAGTGTTTAAACCAATCAGGTCTATCCGCATTCCACACAGTGTTTAAACCAATCAGATCTATCTATCCGCATTCCACACAGTGTTTAAACCAATCAGATCTATCTATCCGCATTCCACACAGTGTTTAAACCAATCAGATCTATCTATCAACATTCCACACAGTGTTTAACCAATCAGGTCTATCTATCCGCATTCCACACAGTGTTTAAACCAATCAGATCTATCTATCCACATTCCACACAGTGTTTAAACCAATCAGATCTATCTATCCACATTCCACACAGTGTTTAAACCAATCAGATCTATCTATCCACATTCCACACAGTGTTTAAACCAATCAGATCTATCTATCCACATTCCACACAGTGTTTAAACCAATCAGATCTATCTATCCACATTCCACACAGTGTTTAAACCAATCAGATCTATCTATCCACATTCCACACAGTGTTTAAACCAATCAGATCTATCTATCCGCATTCCACACAGTGTTTAAACCAATCAGATCTATCTATCCACATTCCACACAGTGTTTAAACCAATCAGATCTATCTATCTACATTCCACACAGTGTTTAAACCAATCAGATCTATCTACGTTCCACACAGTGTTTAAACCAATCAGGTCTATCCGCATTCCACACAGTGTTTAAACCAATCAGATCTATCTATCCGCATTCCACACAGTGTTTAAACCAATCAGATCTATCCGCATTCCACACAGTGTTTAAACCAATCAGATCTATCTATCCGCATTCCACACAGTGTTTAAACCAATCAGATCTATCTACGTTCCACACAGTGTTTAAACCAATCAGGTCTATCCGCATTCCACACAGTGTTTAAACCAATCAGATCTATCTATCCGCATTCCACACAGTGTTTAAACCAATCAGATCTATCTATCCGCATTCCACACAGTGTTTAAACCAATCAGATCTATCTATCCGCATTCCACACAGTGTTTAAACCAATCAGATCTATCTATCAACATTCCACACAGTGTTTAAACCAATCAGGTCTATCTATCCGCATTCCACACAGTGTTTAAACCAATCAGATCTATCTATCCACATTCCACACAGTGTTTAAACCAATCAGATCTATCTATCTACATTCCACACAGTGTTTAAACCAATC
Organism: Salmo trutta; assembly: GCF_901001165.1. Taxonomy (NCBI): domain Eukaryota; kingdom Metazoa; phylum Chordata; class Actinopteri; order Salmoniformes; family Salmonidae; genus Salmo; species Salmo trutta. The sequence goes on along the minus strand of NC_042971.1, from coordinate 66,826,166 downwards.
AGATCTATCTATCCGCATTCCACACAGTGTTTAAACCAATCAGATCTATCTACGTTCCACACAGTGTTTAAACCAATCAGGTCTATCCGCATTCCACACAGTGTTTAAACCAATCAGATCTATCTATCCGCATTCCACACAGTGTTTAAACCAATCAGATCTATCTATCCGCATTCCACACAGTGTTTAAACCAATCAGATCTATCTATCAACATTCCACACAGTGTTTAAACCAATCAGGTCTATCTATCCGCATTCCACACAGTGTTTAAACCAATCAGATCTATCTATCCACATTCCACACAGTGTTTAAACCAATCAGATCTATCTATCCACATTCCACACAGTGTTTAAACCAATCAGATCTATCTATCCGCATTCCACACAGTGTTTAAACCAATCAGATCTATCTATCCACATTCCACACAGCGTTTAAACCAATAAGAAGGCAGCTGCAATCTGGAAATCATATGTATTTTGATGAGAAATGTCATAAGATAAAGATGATGAGATTACAGCCTGGATTGGTGGAGGAGAGGAGACCTTTGGAAAGGCCAACGCATTAGTGTGTGTTTTGGTGACATATATACGGTATGTATGCTATGATGCGTTGTTTTGATCCTACTATAGGGCTATTGATAAGGGATTGTGTGTGTGTGTGTGTGTGTGTGTGTGTGTGTGTGTGTGTGTGTGTGTGTGTGTGTGTGTGTGTGCGTCTGTCTATGTCTGTTATGTGTGTGTGTGTGTGTGTGTGTGTGCGTCTGTCTATGTCTGTTGTGTGTGTGTGTGTGTGTGTGTGTGTGTGTGTGTGTGTGTGTGTGTGTGTGTGTGTGTGTGTGTGTGTGTGTGTGTGTGTGCGCGTCTGTCTATGTCTGTTATGTCTATGTGTGTGTGTGTGTGTGTGTGTGTGTGTGTGTGTGTGTGTGTGTGTGTGTGTGTGTGTGTGTGTGTGTGTGTGTGTGTGTGTGTGTGTGTGTGTGTGTGTGTGTGTGTGTGTGTCTGAGTGAACCTTTGCTTGTGAGGTCCCAGTTGGTATTAGATAGAATAGAACACCCACCTGGAGAAAGCAACCTGTGGTTACCTAGGTTACACCCATTGGCTCACAGTAAAAAAAAAAAAAAAACTTGACACTTTTCAAACGCAATTTTCATGTTGTCTGCTTGTTTTAGATAAAATTACAAAACTACATTTAAGAAAAGTACAACATGTCTAAAGATTACTTTCCAACATTCTCACTACTAAAAAACGTATCATTGTAGGGCATCCTTCATGTCCCTTTCCACGATGGTGCTAGCAGCCACGTGAGTGGGAATGGCCGGTTGCCTTCACATACACACCGGCAAAGATTTTCAGCTGGCAAGCAGGCAGACACTGAAATACGTTTTTTTTTGTGAGACAGTGACGGTTCTGCATACAGTAGGCACTTTGTGTGTTTTTTGTAGGGCAAAAAATTAAATACCTGAAACATAAAATAACATTATTAACTGGTCCCCATGCTTTTAAAATAGCGTTTCTGTTCCGGAACAGTATAGAACACTTTCGTTCTCGGTTCTGGTTATGTTCCTTTAAAAATGTCGTTCTATTCCAGTTTTTTGTTCTGTTCCCTGAACAGGTTCCAGCTCCTGCTTTAAATACCTCACCTCGCAAGGATAATGGCCTTTTTTCTAACATGTTTTATGAGTTGGAGAACACATTGGGTGGGATCTTAAACCATTACTCCATGCAGAATCCTTTCAGATAATTGATATCCTTCTTGTGCGCTTATGGACTGCCCTCTCCAATTTCAATGGGTTTCAAGTAAAGATAACTCATCCACAGCTCTTTAGCCCTTTACGGGACTAGTATTACTAGAGAACGTTGGTTATTGAATTATTTAATGTCCGTTATTCCAGAGGACGATTTAGACGAGATTAGTTTTTTTTTCTCCCAAACTTCCCCCTGTAATTATTTTTATTTTATATATTTATTTTTTTTTAATTAATTGACAGCTATAACGGAGCATGGAGGTAATGACGGAAGCCAGACGATAACAGGGCTACACAGATAACTCGAGCTTGGTTCCCAAGATTCTAAACCATACCAAACCATATTTCTTTTAGTGTCGCCATAATATTTGAATTGAGGAAGTGTGATCATAAGCATTAGGATATTTTATCGATCCGCAGTAGACGTCCTAAATGCCCTCCAGCCTTCAGATGTGAGCTAAACAGTGCACATGAGATGCGTTTTAAGGCGACGGATGAGAAAGTGAATTTATCATTTCCAAACGTTTAGGTCAGTTGTATGCTGCTTTGTGATTTATTAACAGCAAGGGTTACATTAAATAGGCATATTGTTTTTTTTTTTACTGACGCATTTGGCAATATTCAATTCATACACACAAAACATATGAACAAAAACATTCACTGTGAAAGTTCATACGTGTAGGCCCTTCATATATATAGGCCATGCGCAGCACTTCGTTCAATTTTTGTCGAATCAGTTATTGTAATCGTGCTCAAACCGTGAGCAACACCTGTCAAACTGAAAACATTTCTCTCTAAACACAGGGATGTCGATTCGCACGGGACTAGTACTATCCGAGGACCTTGGAGTTCACCAAAAAAACTGTAGGTTATTCTGGCTGGAATTGTTACTGTCCTGCCATGTACAAATTACTGACAAGGTAGATTCTGATTCAGACAGATTACAGGCAGATTACAGGCAGATTACAGGCAGATTCTGATTCAGACAGATTACAGGCAGATTACAGGCAGATTTCAGACAGATTACAGGCAGATTCTGCTTCAGACAGATTACAGGCAGATTACAGGCAGATTACAGACAGATTACAGGCAGATTCTGCTTCAGACAGATTACAGGCAGATTACAAGCAGATTACAGACAGATTACAGGCAGATTCTGCTTCAGACAGATTACAGGCAGATTACAGGCAGATTACAGGCCGATTCTGATTCAGACAGATTACAGGCAGATTACAGGCAGATTCTGATTCAGACAGATTACAGGCAGATTCTGATTCAGACAGATTACAGGCAGATTCTGATTCAGACAGATTACAGGCAGATTACAGGCAGATTCTGATTCAGACAGAATTCTGACGGCTCTAAGATTCTGACGGCTCTAAAATTACAGATGTGGTGTTTTGTACAAATAATTACATTACCCCCCCGACCCCCCTCCCAGTAAAACTAATCCTGTCCAAATAGGGCTTTTGACTTCTCAAACATGGCAGAAAGCCGTCCTAATATATCTGATGGCAAACATTTAGTAGTGAATTGCATTCAAGTGTAGATTCTGATTCAGACAGATTACAGACAGATTACAGGCAGATTACAGGCAGATTACAGGCAGATTACAGGCAGATTCTGATTCAGACAGATTACAGGCAGATTACAGGCAGATTCTGATTCAGACAGATTACAGGCAGATTCTGATTCAGACAGATTACAGGCACATTACAGGAAGATTCTAATTCAGACAGATTACAGGAAGATTCTGATTCAGACAGATTACAGACAGATTACAGGCAGATTCTGATTCAGGCAGATTACAGACAGATTACAGGCAGATTACAGGCAGATTCTGATTCAGGCAGATTACAGGCAGATTACAGGCAGATTCTGACGGCTCTAAAATTACAGATGTGGTGTTTTGTACAAATAATTACATTACCCCCCCGACCCCCCTCCCAGTAAAACTAATCCCGTCCAAATAGGGCTTTTGACTTCTCAAACATGGCAGAAAGCCGTTGTAATATATCTGATGCCAAACATTTAGTAGTGAATTGCATTCAAGTGTAACTTCATCACGCTGTGCGCTGCACAACAGAGACTCGCTGATATGGATTCAGCAGCTCCCGCTTTCTCACGTTGTGCTATTTACCAAAAACCGCGTGGCTGGCTCAGCTTTTCTGGGGGAACTACGGTAAGCTTCATAATGTAAAATACCTTGGTACTTGGTAAAGTTTATGATGCCATTGACCTTAACAAGGGCCCCCTGGACCAGTGGAAGCTGAACTCCAGGCGGTGCTGTGATCAGATGACATGAACATAGAGCTCTTTGGCCACGCACACCAGTGGTGGGTTTGGCGTCAAAATGAGAATGCATAGTTTTTGTTGTTGTTGCGTGAAACAGTATCTACACGCTTTCTAATTTTTTTCAACTTTTGCATTTTAATATTTAACTTGAGTGAACAAATAACACCACAATTAACTACTTATTTCATTTATTTCATAAACAAAGTTATGCATCACTCAATGATGCTTTTGCGAAAAAGTACCTGTACACTCAATAGCTGGTTGTCACACCCGTAGTTGTTGATCAGTCTCTTACGTCGCTGTCGAAACATTTTGGCCCAACTTTTCCATGCATAACTGCTGTAACTCAGCGACATTTGTATGTTTTCAAGCATGAACTGCTCGTTTCATGTCCTGCCACAATATCTCAATAGGGATTAGGTCTGGACTTTGATTAGGCCATTCCAAAACTTCAAATGTGTTGCTTTATTACATGTACATTTTAGTCATTTAGCAGACGCTCTTATCCAGAGCAATTTACAGTAGTGAATGCATACATTTCATTTCATTTTTTTATACATTCTTTTTCTGTGCTGGCCCCCCGTGGGAATCAAACCCACAACCCTGGCATTGCAAACACCATGCTCTACCAACTGAGCTACAGGGAAGGCTTTTTAGCCATTTTCATGTAGACTTGATTGTGTGTTTTGGATCATTGTCTTGCTGCATTGACCCAGCTGCGCTTCAGCCCACAGACGGATGGGCCTGACATTCTCCTGTACAGAGCAGAATTCATGGTTCCTTCTATTAAGGCAAGTCGTCCAGGTCCTGAGGCAGCAAAGCATCCCCCAAACCATTACACTACCACCATCACACTCTACCGCTGGTACCGTTGGTTTTCACCAGGCATGACACAAAAAGTTATACTTTTGCCTCATCTGTCCATAGAACATTCTTCCAAGAGTCGGATGAATTTGAATTCGATGAATTTGAGTGACTTTTTTTGGATGACATGGGTGTCAATAATTACTGACCATTGTCAGAACCATTGTATATTTACTGTATATAGTGTCCTGTGTGGTCACAGCGTAACACTGCTGACCAGCGTGGGGGAGGGGTATGGAGATGCTAGCTTGCTGCTGGGGGACCCTTAATGGTCAATCTGGCCCTGCAGTGGCTCTCTCTCTCTCTCTGAAATGCCAGGTCATGTGTGAGTTGACCTCTGTGGAGGAGGCACTCCCTTCCCCTCACCTCCCTCTCTCCCCTCCCTTCTCATCCCTCCCTCCCTCCCTCCGTCCGTCCTCTCTAATCCCTCCGTACCGCTGCAGCTCCGTGTAAAATGGCCGCCATGGATGCTGCTTCTGATGCTGCTGAGGAGAGTGAGTGGGTGGGTGGGTGGGTGAGTGAGTGTGTGTGTGTGTGTGTGTGTGTGTGTGAGTGCGTGTGTGCACGCTAGTGGTCAGTGGTCAATGGGTTTGTCCTCCCCCACACCTCCCGTCAATACACAGCTCTACTTTCCAGTCTGTCTCCATCATTGCTCTTCAAATGACCAGCGTATCTGAAAACGTTCCATGCTGAGAATGCATACCGCTCACGCTGTGAGTTTATTTCTGATAGAGAGACTCTGCAGTTCAGTCATACAGATTCATATTATATTACATTTGCCAGTTCAAAGTAGGTATTCATGAAACTGCTGTGCTGAGAACAGGGTATTACACATTTATTTATTTTTTAACCAGGACAAAATAAAAATCTGTCGTTCTGCCCCTGAACAAGGCAGTTAACCAACTGTTCCTAGGCTGTCATTGAAAATAAGAGTTTGTTCTTAACTGACTTGCCTAGTTAAATAACATTTTACCCTATCAAGACAGCTATACCCTCTCCTCCAGTTTTAAAGACTTTTGCATTTCCAAGACCAAGGACTATTATAAGATAATTATATTTTTCCCCATTTCAGCCTTAGCAACCAAAAACATTAATGCTGTCTGTTCATGGTTAAATATTTAAAAGTTGCTAATATTTTTTGTTGCGCTATATAGGCGTCATTAAATGTATGATTTTTCTTGGAAGGCAACAGATTCATACATGGCAAGCTGCATCTCTGCAGCCCTTTCTCTCTCTCTCTCTCTCTCTCTCTCTCTCTCTCTCTGTCTCTCTCTCTCTCTCTCTCTCTCTCTCTCTCTGTCTCTCTCTCTCTCTCTCTCTCTCTCTCTCTCTCTCTCAATTCAATTCAAGGGGCTTTATCGGCATGGGAAACATATGTTAACATTAAGAAAGCAAGTGGAGTAGATAATATACAAAAGTGAAATAAACAATTCAAATGAACAGTAAAAATTACACTCTCTCTCTATATATATATCGGCCTTTGTATCTCTCTCTCTCTCTTTGTCTCTCTCTCTTCCTCTCTCTCCCTCTCCCTCTCTATCTCTCTCCCTATCTCTCTTAATCTCTCTCTCCATCTCTATCTCTCTCCCTCTCTCTCCCTCTCTCTCCATCTCTATCTCTCTCCCTCTCTCTCCCTCTTTCTCTCTCTCTCTCTCTAGTGACAGTGTGATTACTGGGACATAATGACAGGAGCATAAAAGGCTGTCTGTCTGTGTCTGTCCATCCATCCGTCCGACAGCAGAGCAGGTGTGCAACACAATGTGACGAGTCGTCTCCTAAAGACTGTGTGTGAGCGTTGCCCTGGAGATGTGCCCTGACCTCCTCCTGCACCCCCCAGCCCCCCCCCCCCCCACCCACAGCTCCACCCATTGTTATTGTCTTTGTTTACTGATGATGTTGTTGTTTACTCATGTTGTTGTTGTTGACTCTTCCTCCTCCAGGTAAGGCCCTGACGTTCCTCCTCCTGCAGCCCCAAGCTGCTACCCCCCCCACCCACAGCACCATCCGCCGTACAGCCATAGACCTGATTGGTCGAGGCTTCACCGTGTGGGAGGTGTCCACTGTTCTCATGGGACCACTGGAGCTGTGTGTCCACGCAGAGAAACAGCTGGAGAGTGGAAAGTACACACGCACGCACGCACATACACGCACGCACATACACACACACACATACATACATACATGAAACTGTGTGTACATTTGTGTGTACATACGTACACACAAATCAAATCAAATAACATTTTATTTGTCACATGCGCCAAAAATAACAGGTGTAGACCTTACAATGAAATGCTTACTGACAAGCTCTTTAACAACAACGCAGTTCTAAGAAATAGAGAAAATATTTACTAAAGAAACTAAAGCAAAAAAATGACGTAACGAGTCTATATACATGGGGTACCGAGTCAGTGTGCAGGGGTACAGGTTAGTCCAGGTAATATGTACATGTAGGTACGGGAGAACGCACATGTATATGCATACAGACGCTCTCTCTCACACACACACACACACACACACTTTGAGTGCAGCTTGAGTGGCAATTACTCCACTGTGAAATCTAGACTACAGCACTAGACAGTAGTAATGTTGCTTTGTGGGTGATAGCTGTAGTTAGTAGTTTGACTCTGGTTGTCAGTAAAACCATTAGTAGGAGCCCTAGATAGATCCCCCCTAGTCCACCTTGGTCCGCCCTAGTCCACCTTGGTCCCCCCTAGTCCACCTTGGTCCCCCCTAGTCCACCTTGGTCCGCCCTAGTCCACCTTGGTCCCCCCTAGTCCACCTTGGTCCCCCCTAGTCCACCTTGGTCCCCCCTAGTCCACCTTGGTCCCCCCTAGTCCACCTTGGTCCCCCCTAGTCCACCTTGGTCCGCCCTAGTCCACCTTGGTCCCCCCTAGTGCACTTTGGTCCCCCCTAGTCCACCTTGGTCCCCCCTAGTCCACCTTGGTCCCCCCTAGTCCACCTTGGTCCCCCCTAGTCCACCTTGGTCCGCCCTAGTCCACCTTGGTCCCCCCTAGTCCACCTTGGTCCCCCCTAGTCCACTTTGGTCCCCCCTAGTCCACCTTGGTCCCCCCTAGTCCACCTTGGTCCCCCCTAGTCCACCTTGGTCCGCCCTAGTCCACTTTGGTCCCCCCCTAGTCCACCTTGGTCCGCCCTAGTCCAACTTGGTCCGCCCTAGTCCACCTTGGTCCCCCCTAGTCCACCTTGGTCCCCCCTAGTCCACCTTGGTCCCTCCCCCCTAGTCCACTTTGGTCCCCCCTAGTCCGCCTTGGTCCCCCCTACACACACACACCCTGTTCCACCGCAGTGGAAAAGCACCCCTGCTTTTCTCCCCTCCGTTCTGCCAGACAGACACCACACAGCACAGCAGGACGGGCTGCCTGCCTGCACAGCGTCTGACACACTGACTGATGAAACCACGGCTGTAATGTGATTGGGAAGCTTTAATATGATGTAATGATGTCTGCCTTGCTGGATGACAGGCGGGGCAGAGAGGAGACCTTTCTGTATAGAGCCCTATCTGTCTGCCTGGCTAACCTATACACATACACACACACACACACACACACACACACACACACACACACACACACACACACACAGAGACACAGACACACATACACAGACATACATACATACATACATATACATACATACATACATACATACATACATACACACACACACACACACACACACACACACACACACACAGCCCCTAACCTACCCCTCACAGCCCTGCAAACAAGGTTACTCCCGGCAGTAAGACAACCAATGAAAAATGCTACCAACATCAGATTATGCAATTAAGATGAAACCCTATCTTAACAAATTTATTATGAGTATAAATATGTCTGCCTTTTTCGTGTTGCGTGTGCTAATACGGTTAGCCCAAAATGGCAGTGATTTTTCAGGGTTTATTAGCGTTAAGAGAGAGAGGCTGATGCACAGAGAGAGCGCTCGGCGAGGCGAACCCATGGATGCACTTAGAGAGGTCACAAACAAACAAAAAATGTTCCCCAGTCAAGACAGGACAGGACAGGACGGGAGATCTGTAGCAGCCCATCCACCCCCCTCCCCTCAGATTCGTAGCAACCCCCCCCCCCTCACACATACTCGCATGTACGCGCACACACACACACACACACACACATCAACACCCCTGGACATGGTTGTAGCCTTCCTCCTGTCTATCAGTCATTGAGGGGATGACGAAGATGCTCTCTGTGATCCCAGACACAGATCGGAGACTAAGTCTGCATTTTTTTTACGGCACAAAATTGACTTATCAGCCCTGTGAAAGGGCATGGGGATCTTCAGTTTGGAGATGCAGAGAATGTGGTCTGAAAGAATCCAACAACGCAACGCTCGCACCATTAGCAGTTTCTATGTTTTTTTGTTGTGTATGTTATTAAATGTATTGGGGGGTTTTGAAACGATAATTCCCCGTAGCATATTTTGGCCCTTGTGTTTTTGAAGCCATTGCTCAGGGTGTTGGCCGGAGGATCGACCTAATGCAGAAGGGGACATTCAGTCAGTCTGTCAGTATTGTTTATTTACCATGATAAATCACATTGATACATAGGGCTGTGGCCAGCCACTGTGTAGTCCTACTGCTGTACTACACCTCAAGTTCAAAAACCAACAATACAAAAAACATTATTTATGAAAAATAGGACTGAGTTGTTAGAATTGAATACAATAAATAAAATAAATATTTTTCAGGTGTTTTAATTATTATTTGAGCAGTTACTTGTGTACGTATCATAAAACACAGACATGTAGGTACACCGTCAGTGGATGTGATGTTTTGCTGTAGTCATGAAGCCAGCTGCTTTGTCCTGCTGTATCCCTCTCTAGTCAAATTATCTGGTCTGAATAGGGCCTCGTCATCCAGGCAGGCATCCAGGCAAGCAGGCTGGGCGCTAGAACATTCATTTCCTATTCTAACACACGAGTATAGGTGGCACTGTGGCTAAGCCTATGGTCTGAACACCTCTCTCTCTCTCTATCTCTCTTCCTCTCCCTCTCCCTTTCACACTCTCTCCATCTCTCTTTCTCTATATCTCTCTTCCTCTCCCTCTCCCTTTCACACTGTCTCCATCTCTCTCTCTCTCTCCCTCTCTCTCTCTCTCTCTCTCTCCCTCTCTCTCTCTCTCTCTCTCTCTCTCTCCCTCTCTCTCTCTCCATCTCTCTTCCTCTCTCTCTCCCTCTCTCTTCCTCTCTCCCAGCCATGCATGCTTTAATTATTAGACAGTCATGTTGAGCTTAAACACTAAGACTGGCTAGAACAATGGTGTGTGTGAAGCGAGGTAAGGTGTGTGTGTGTGTGTGTGTGTGTGTGTGTGTGTGTGTGTGTGTGTGTGTGTGTGTTATAGCAGGTACAACTCATAATGATTATACAGTAGCTATTATAAAATATTATAAAATATGTATTGTGGTTTTACTAGATTCAAAACACCTTACTGTTTTTTGATGATGAAACTATTGCAGTTTAACAGCTATTTCAGAAGAAATACCCCTCTTGGCTTCATGTTAAAGGTCCAATCCAGCTGTTTTTATCTCAATATCAAATCATTTCTGGGTAACGATTAAGTACCTTACTGTGATTGTTTCCATTTAAAAATGGTAAAAAAAAAAATAAAAAAATAAAAAAATAGCTTCTTATTAACAAAGGGCAATTTGTCAAACAATAATTTTGCTCCGACTGTCTGGGAGTGGGGAGGGGAAACTGAAAACTAGCTGTTATTGGCAGAGAGGTTTTCAGACCTCCCTCCAGCTGGATGGCAGCTCCCCGCCCCGCCCCCCGTAGTCATGGTTTCCTCCCTCTACCTGGATAACAGCTCCCCGCTCCACCCCCCGTAGTCATGGTTTCCTCCCTCTACCTGGATGGCAGCTCCCTGCCCCGCCCCCCGTAGTCATGGTTTCCTCCCTCCAGCTGGATGGCAGCTCCCCGCCCCGCCCCCCGTAGTCATGGTTTCCTCCCTCCAGCTGGATGGCAGCTCCCCGCCCCGCCCCCCGTAGTCATGGTTTCCTCCCTCCAGCTGGATAACAGCTCCCCGCCCCCCGTAGTCATGGTTTCCTCCCTCCAGCTGGATAACAGCTCCCCGCTCCACCCCCCGTAGTCATGGTTTCCTCCCTCTACCTGGATGGCAGCTCCCCGCCCCGCCCCCCGTAGTCATGGTTTCCTCCCTCCAGCTGGATGGCAGCTCCCCGCCCCGCCCCCCGTAGTCATGGTTTCCTCCCTCCAGCTGGATGGCAGCTCCCCGCCCCGCCCCCCGTAGTCATGGTTTCCTCCCTCCAGCTGGATGGCAGCTCCCCGCCACACCCCCCGTAGTCATGGTTTCCTCCCTCCAGCTGGATGGCAGCTCCCCGCCCCGCCCCCCGTAGTCATGGTTTCCTCCCTCCAGTTGGATGGCAGCTCCCCGCCCCGCCCCCCGTAGTCATGGTTTCCTCCCTCCAGCTGGACGGCATCTCTCCACTTCATTTGTTGACACTACTGATGTGTGAGGAAAAAGGGTAGGGTGAATGAAGAACACATTCTTTTGCCAAATACATTTTCTAAAATTGTATGTGTTAGTCAACCACATAACCAATATTATTTTGTAGCTGCTTTGCTGAATGGTTGCCTAGTAGTCAGACCTAATTTGATGGGATTAGGTCACAAGCTCATACAGGCGTACAGTAGTTCAGTTGTTTCATATTCTAAATAGCCTACGGTAAAATAGACTACTACATTGCACCCAGTCATTGAATTATTCCGAATTTTCTCCCCAAACGTTAACATTAAGAAGAAGCCAGTTTACATTTTCCAAAGATTATCCACATAAAAGACATGTTTTGATTAGAACCAACCTTAAGCTTACATCAGCATCACCTTGTTAGACAATCCTAGGGAGAGGCCTGATTGTACATCTAAACATATTTATAGATAGCTAGTGAAAAGCAGCCAATTACCAAGTACCCATAACAGTCTATAAACTACCATTCATACTGAAGCTGTGTTCCGCCAACACCATTATTGTCCTTCCGCGGCTCGATTTTGGAGTCAGGTCCAGGAGTGGTTGTTGAATCATAATGTCTGTCAATAAAAACATAATAATAATAATAAATGAATAATATATATATATATATATATATATATATATATATAAAAGGATCAGAAATTATGCAAGTAATGTTGTTTATATTTATAAAACATTTATGATTTTATTTAGGTTTTTATACATAGACAAAAGACAATAGACAACTTAACATTTCACAGACATGGATCCACTTAACTAGACATGACGTTGGCTGAGGCTTAATGCCCAACCTTCAACACAAACAAACAAGATGAATAAAGACATAAACACCAACTCAGACTTACATACATTTCAACAAACATTAATGACCTCATACTTGCTCAGACTTACGTGTTCCCACTGTATCTATACCTATCTTCTTTGTCTCATCCTTTAAAAAATATAACAAATTTGTCATCCTTTGAGATGGATTGTCAGTTGTATAGGCTCTCTGCAATATTGGTTATGTGGTTGACTAACACATACAATTTTGGAAAATGTATTTGGCATAAAGTTATTTCTTCATTCACCCTACCCTTTTTCCTCACACATCAGTAGTGTCAACAAACGAAATGGAGAGATGCCATCCAGCTGGAGGGAAGAAACCATGACTACGGGGGGCGGGGCGGGGCGGGGAGCTGCCATCCAGCTGGAGGGAGGAAACCATGACTATGGGGGGCGGGGCGGGGCGCTGCCATCCAGCTGGAGGGAGGAAACCATGACTACGGGGGGCGGGGCGGGGAGCTGCCGACCAGCTGGAGGGAGGAAACCATGACTACGGGGGGTGGGGGCGGGGAGCTGCGATCCAGCTGGAGGGAGGAAACCATGGCTACGGGGGGCGGGGAGCTGCCATCCAGCTGGAGGGAAGAAACCATGACTACGGGGGGCGGGGAGCTGCCATCCAGCTGGAGGGTGGAAAACGTGACAGTACACCCTCCCCGACGCGCGGCTCCATCTGCAGGACACCGACCAAAATGATGATTCCGGGGATCAGGAGTGGACCGGTCACCTTTGCTAAGGTGCGGGAACCTGTCAGTCCGGCTGAGGCGCGGGAGCCTGTCAATCCGGCTGAGGCACGGGAGCATGTCAATCCGGCTGAGGCGCGGGAGCCTGTCTATCCGGCTGAGGTGCGGGAGCCTGTCAATCCGGCTGAGGCGCGGGAACCTGTCAGTCCAGCTGAGGTGCTGGAGCCTGTCAATCCAGCTGAGGCGCGGGAGCCTGTCAGTCCGGCTGAGGCGCGGGAGCATGTCAATCCGGCTGAAGCACGGGAGCATGTCAATCCGGCTGAGGCGCGGGAGCCTGTCAATCCGGCTGAGGCGCGGGAGCCTGTCAATCCGGCTGAGGCGTGGGAACCTGTCAGTCCAGCTGAGACGCAGGAGCCTGTCAATCCGGCTGAGGCGCGGGAGCCTGTCAGTCCGGCTGAGGCGTGGGAGCCTGTCAATCCGGCTGAGGCGCGGGAGCCTGTCAGTCCGGCTGAGGCGCGGGAGCCTGTCAATCCGGCTGAGGCGCGGGAGCCTGTCATCCGGCTGAGGCGCGGGAGCATGGTGACTTCGAGCGCCGGAGAAAAGCATATGTGACAGTACCTCCTCCCCGGTGCGTTCGGTTCCAGCCGCAGGATGCCAACCACAGGGACGATTCCGGGGATCAGGAGTGAACCGGTCGCCTCCGCCGAGGTGCAGAAACCTGACGAACCGGCTAAGGCCTCCCCAGTTAGCTCGGTCGAGGCATGGGAGACTATCGAGCCAGCTGAGGCATGGGAGCCTATCGATCCCGCTGAGGTATTGAAACCCGTCGAGCCAGCTGAGGTATGGAAACCCGTCGAGCCAGCTGAGGCATGGGAGCCTATCAATCCCGCTGAGGTATGGAAACCCGTCGAGCCAGCTGAGGTATGGGAGCCTATCGAGCCAGCTGAGGCATGGGAGCCTATCGATCCCGCTGAGGTATGGAAACCCGTCGAGCCAGCTGAGGCATGGGAGCCTATCGATCCCGCTGAGGTATGGAAACCCGTCGAGCCAGCTGAGGCATGGGAGCCTATCGAGCCAGCTGAGGCATGGAAACCCGTCGAGCCAGCTGAGGTATGGAAACCCGTCGAGCCAGCTGAGGTATGGAAACCCGTCGAGCCAGCTGAGGCAGGGAAACCCGTCGAGCCAGCTGAGGTATGGAAACCCGTCGAGCCAGCTGAGGCATGGGAGCCTATCGATCCCGCTGAGGTATGGAAACCCGTCGAGCCAGCTGAGGCATGGGAGCCTATCGAGCCAGCTGAGGCATGGAAACCCTTCGAGCCAGCTGAGGTATGGAAACCTGTCGAGCCAGCTGAGGCAGGGAAACCCGTCGAGCCAGCTGAGGCATGTGAATCCGACAAACCTGAGGCCTCCCAGGTAGCTCCGGTTCTGACACCCAGACCCGACATCACCTCCAAAACAAACAACAACAAAAAAACACTCCCTGATGCTTCCCTTTGGTGAGGCGTCATTCTGTAATGATGTGCGCTGAGAGTCAGGAAGCAAGTTCAGGGAGTCAGTGTTTTAATAAATAAACACAACGTAATACAAAATAAGAACACGAACAACGCACAGAGATGACACAGAAACAGAAACAATGATGCCTGGGGAAGGATCCAAAGGGAGTGACATGTATAGGGCAGGTAATCAAGGGGGTGATGGAGTCCACGTGAGTATCATTATGAGCTGACGCGCGTAACGATGGGGAGGTGTGCGCCCTAACGAGCAGCCTGGTGACCTAGAGGCCGGAGAGAGAGCACACGTGACAAGGTTTACCAATACTGATACCTGTTACGTTTGGGTCCTGTCTAATTCTTTCTGCAAGTGGTTCAATTACCAGTGTAAACAGCAGGGGGGAGAGAGGACATCCCTGTCTTGTGCCCTTTTCTAAAGCAATTTCATCAGATAATGTATTATTTGTGTATATTTTTTCTTTAGTATATTTAGATAATATTTTTGTGAAATGTTATTTGATAGACTAATCTGTCTTCTATTTTCATACCTGATCTATAACGATTAATGAATTTACCGCATGGTGATGTCCCCATGGAAGGACAAAACTCCATCCCACCAAAACAGGATGATATTTCAGGTGTTCTTTTCAAAAACAGCTCCTACTAAAAGTGCATTATCATAATTTTCACAATTTCACAGTATTACTCCAACCTCATAGTGTGGAAATATACACTGCTCAAAAAAATAAAGGGAACACTAAAATAACACATCCTAAATCTGAATGAATGAAATAATCTTATTAAATACTTTTTTCTTTACATAGTTGAATGTGCTGACAACAAAATCACACAAAAATAATCAATGGAAATCCAATTTATCAACCCATGAAGGTCTGGATTTGGAGTCACACTCAAAATTAAAGTGGAAACCACACTACAGGCTGATCCAACTTTGTCCTTAAAACAAGTCAAAATGAGGCTCAGTAGTGTGTGTGGCCTCCATGTGCCTGTATGACCTCCCTACAACGCCTGGGAATGCTCCTGATGAGGTGGCGGATGGTCTCCTGAGGGATCTCCTCCCAGACCTGGACTAAAGCATCCGCCAACTCCTGGACAGTCTGTGGTGCAACGTGGCGAAGGTGGATGGAGCGAGACATGATGTCCCAGATGTGCTCAATTGGATTCAGGTCTGGGGAACGGGCGGGCCAGTCCATAGCATCAATGCCTTCCTCTTGCAGGAACTGCTGACACACTCCAGCCACATGAGGTTTAGCATTGTCTTGCATTAGGAGGAACCCAGGGCCAACCGCACCAGCATATGGTCTCACAAGGGCTCTGAGGATCTCATCTCGGTACCTAATGGCAGTCAGGCTACCTCTGGCGAGCACATGGAGGGCTGTGCGGCCCCCCAAAGAAATGCCACCCCACACCATGACTGACCCACCGCCAAACCGGTCATGCTGGAGGATGTTGCAGGCAGCAGAACGTTCTCCACGGCGTCTCCAGACTGTCACGTCTGTCACATGTGCTCAGTGTGAACCTGCTTTCATCTGTGAAGAGCACAGGGCGCCAGTGGCGAATTTGCCAATCTTGGTGTTCTCTGGCAAATGCCAAACGTCCTGCACGGTGTTGGGCTGTAAGCACAACCCCCACCTGTGGACGTCGGGCCCTCATACCACCCTCATGGAGTCTGTTTCTGACCGTTTGAGCAGACACATGCACATTTGTTGCCTGCTGGAGGTCATTTTGCAGGGCTCTGGCAGTGCTCCTCCTGCTCCTCCTTGCACAAAGGCGGAGGTAGTGGTCCTGCTGCTGGGTTGTTGCCCTCCTACGGCCTCCTCCACGTCTCCTGATGTACTGGCCTGTCTCCTGGTAGCGCCTCCATGCTCTGGACACTACGCTGACAGACACAGCAAACCTTCTTGCCACAGCTCGCATTGATGTGCCATCCTGGATGAGCTGCACTACCTGAGTCACTTGTGTGGGTTGTAGACTCCGTCTCATGCTACCACTAGACTGAACGCACCGCCAGCATTCAAAAGTGACCAAAACATCAGCCAGGAAGCATAGGAACTGAGAAGTGGTCTGTCGTCCCCACCTGCAGAACCACTCCTTTATTGGGGGTGTCTTGCTAATTCCCTATAATTTCCACCTGTTGTCAATTCCATTTGCACAACAGCATGTGAAATTTATTGTCAATAAGTGTTGCTTCCTAAGTGGACAGTTTGATTTCACAGAAGTGTGATTGACTTGTAGTTACATTGTGTTGTTTAAGTGTTCCCTTTATTTTTTTGAGCAGTATATATAAAACACAGGAAATCACGTTTTTTTGACTGACATTGGCCTTTAAGTTACAGCAACAGAAGCCACGGAAGAAGATCAATGATACAGGGCAGAATATAATTAGTGGTTTATAGGAATGATATGAGAGTATCAGTAGATATATAAAGCAGAATTATTCATATTTTGTGGAGAATCAGGTCAATAATGAAATTAAATAACGTTGGAAATCACAGGACTACACACCGCTGGATAGAGAGCAGCATGTGAAGAAAAATGCAACGTTATGCACGCATACGCACACTTCTTCTCTGTACTCTGCATGGCCTATCCTTTATTTATTCATGTGCGTATACCTGACTGGTTATTTAGATATATAGCTGGCGATGAGTCTTACATGCGTATCGTATGCCTGAAAGGCTGCATCTTTAAACTGAGTGTATTGACAAACAGGTGCATGGTTATCTAACAAAGGGAATTCATGTAAATCACTCATCTCTCATCTCTTTTCCATAAGGAAAGATCTGAGCACTTCCTCACAATGAGACACATGGCGTATACACACCTTGTATAACCAAAGAAATACCATTTCATTTCTGAACTTTTAAAATAATAATTTTTAAGTTAAGTGTGTGTGTGAGAGAGAGACAAGGATAAAGAGAGAGAAAGAGTTATTTGTATAAATATATATATATATTCAGAGTTATTTATTTATATATATATATATATATATATATATAAATTCAGTTGTTTCTGTGTTATTGGTTGTAGAAATGTGTAAAATTTTAAATGTAAAGGTGTTATAGAATATATTATCTTATCAACCTAGGTCCTAGGGGGAATTGCAAACAATTTTGAATGAATTAAACGCTTAAGATTACAGTTTAAAATATATATATTTCATGTTAGATATCGTATTTTATTCAAAACAAATGTCTGTCTTTATCATAATAATAGTCAACTTAAATACCTAGAGAAATACACTGTCCAATATCAAATGCCCCTTTGGAAATGTTCTTTCAACAACAGCTAGGCTAGGCTATGGTATTGATTGCTGATATCAAACGGATCTTTACATTTACATAATGATATGTGTGATTCTGGATGTTCGGAATCACACACATCAATATGTACATTTAAAGATTGTGTGTGAGAGAGGTGAGAGAAAGGTGAAATGAAAGGTGGAAAGGAGCAAAGCATTAGCCCGTTTGAATTGCCTCTGACATCGTTTCAGAATATGAGAAAAGAAATTAAAGGTATATGATGTATCTGAAGGAGTACATGTCTCTTTGTTTTAAGAAACATATGATGTGGACCATGCATTATCAGAGCATTATCAGATACTGTATATTGACTTATTTTACTGTAGAATTATATAGTCATGTTATTTATTTTCCTTGAGGGAATTTGTTCAATATATTTTTCAAAATAGATACTGTTGTTCATTAATATATTGTTGGAAATTAAAATAGTATGGCTATATTTCAGATATAAAAATGTATTAACTAAAACGAGTTCAATCTTGATTTCATCAGACCATAAAATCTTGTTTCTCATATTCTGAGAATTCTTTAGGTGCCTTTTGTCAAACTCCTTGCGGGCTGTCATGTGCCTTTTACTGATTTGATTTGAGGAGTGGCTTCCATCTGGACACTCTACCATAAAGGCCTGATTGATGGAGTGCTGCAAAGATGGTTGTCCTTCTGGAAGGTTCTCCCATCTCCACAGAGGAACTCTGGAGCTCTGCCAGAGTGACCATCGGGTTCTTGATCACCTCCCTGACCAAGGCCCTTCTCCCCGATTGCTCAGTTTGGCCGGGCAGCCAGATTTAGTGGTTCCAGACTACTTCCATTTAAGAATGATGGAGGCCACTGTGTTTTTGGGAACCTGTTGGTCTCCAATCAAGTTGTAGAAACATCTCAAAGATGGTTAATGGAAACAGGATGCACCCAAGCTCAATTTCAAGTCTCATAGCAAACGGTCTGAATACTTATGTAAATTAGGTATTTCTGTTTTTTATTTTTAATACATTTGCAAACATTTCTACAAACCTGTTTTCACTTTGTCATTATGGGGTATTGTGTAGATTGATGAGGAAAAAATTGAATTTCATCAATTTTAGAATAAGACTGTAACGTAACAATATAATTGTTGGGAAAAAGGGAAGAGGTGTGAATACTTTCTGAATGCGCTGTATACCGCATCTATACCCCATCTATACCCCATCTATACACCGATATACCTTATCTATACCCCATCTATACCCCATCTATACACCGATATACCTTATCTATACCCCATCTATACCCCATCTATACACCGATATACCTTATCTATACCTTATCTATACCCCATCTATACCCCATCTATACACCGATATACCTTATCTATACCCCATCTATACCCCATCTATACATCGATATACCCCATCTATATCCCATCTATACACGATATACCCCATCTATACCCCATCTATACACCGATATACCTTAACTATACCTTATCTATACACCGATATACCTTATCTATACCCCATCTATACCTCACCTATACACGATATACCCCATCTATATCCCATCTATACACCGATATACCTTATCTATACCTTATCTATACCCCATCTATACACCAGCTATACCCCATCTATATCCCATCTATACCCCATCTATATCCCATCTATACACCGATATACCTTATCTATACCCCATCTATACACCGATATACCTTATCTATACCACATCTATACCCCATCTATACACCAGCTATACCCCATCTATACCCCATCTATACACCGATATACCCCATCTATACACCGATATACCGCATCTATACACCGATATACCCCATCTATACACCGATATACCCCATCTATACACCGATATACCTCATCTATACACCGATATACCCCATCTATACCCCATCTATACCCCATCTATACCCCATCTATACACCGATATACCGCATCTATACACCGATGTACCCCATCTATACACCGATATACCCCATCTATACACCGATATACCGCATCTATACACCGATATACCCCATCTATACACCGATATACCTCATCTATACACTGATATACCCCATCTATACACCGATAAACCCCATCTATACACCGATATACCTCATCTATACACCGATATACCCCATCTATACCCCATCTACACCCCATCTATACCCCATCTATACACCGATTTACCTCATCTATACACCGATTTACCTCATCTATACCCCATCTATACACCGATATACCCCATATATTCACCATATCTTGTGCTGTATTCATTGTTAGGAGAGAATTGAACTGGCGTTGTCCACTTTCTTGGCATGCTGTTATTGCCCTGTCTCTTATCTTGTGTGTGTGTGTGTGCATGTGCATGTGCATGTTTTTGCGTGCGTGTGCATACGTGTGTGTGCGCGCGTTTGTGTGTGCGTGTGTTTGTGTGTGTGTGCGCACGTGCGTGTGTGCGTGCGTGTGTCCATGTGGAGAGTTGTGTAGGACTCAGATGTGACGATACTAGCCTGGAGGTCTTAACAACACAAAGGACAGTCTTCTCTGGACCAGGCTGTGTGGTCAGGGTGAATACAGGACAGTCTTCTCTGGACTAGGCTGTGACCCCCCCCCCCATCTAGGCTTAGGCTTGATACCCAGTACACTATACCCCTATAACTCTACCTATACCCCCCTATACCCCCTATAACTCTACCTATACCCCACTATACCCCCTATACCCCACTATACCCCCTATAACTCTACCTATACCCCACTATACCCCCTATAACTCTACCTATACCCCACTATACCCCCTATAACTCTACCTATACCCCACTATAACTCTACCTATACCCCACTATACCCCCTATAACTCTACCTATACCCCCCTATAACTCTACCTATACCCCACTATACACCCTATAACTCTACCTATACCCCACTATACCCCACTATAACCTCTATAACTCTACCTATACCCCACTATTGTCACGTCCTGACCAGTATAAGGGTTATTTGTTATTGTAGTTTGGTCAGGACGTGGCAGAGGGTATTTGTTTTATGTGGTTCGGGGTGGTGTTTTTGTAGAAGGGTATTTGATTTATGTATTCCGGGGTTTTTGGGCACTGTTACTTGTTTATGTATTTCTATGTTTAGTCTAGTTGGTTGTATTTCTATGTTTAGGTTAATGGGGGGTTGGACTCTCAATTGGAGGCAGGTGCTTTCTCGTTGCCTCTGATTGAGAGTCCTATATCCAATTTGTAAGTCGCTCTGGATAAGAGCGTCTGCTAAATGACTTAAATGTAAATATATGGGTATGTGTTTGGTTTAGTGTTTGTGGGAGATTGTTTCTTGTTTTGCGTGTGTGAGCCTTACAAGACTGTTTAGTTGATTGTTCGTTCTTTGTTTGTTATTTTGGTGTTCTCTTTGAGTTAAAATAAACATCAAGATGAGCATCCACATTCCTGCTGCGTTTTGGTCCTCCATTCCAGACGACAACCGTGACAACTATACCCCCTATACCCCACTATACCCCCTATAACTCTACCTAATGTGTTTAGGCTGAGCCAAACCAAGAATCTTTACATACTGTAGCTGGCCTGATTACATATCCACCAGCACTATTTGGATTGGGTCAGCACAATAGTGTGAATAGGGTCCAGCGCTGTTCTAGACACCAGACAACAGAATAATGTCTGTACTGTTCTAGACACCAGGTTTGTACCAGTTCTGTACAATGTCTGTGTCTGTACCATGTCTGTGTCTGTACCAGGTCTGTACCATGTCTGTGGCTGTACCAGGTCTGTGTCTGTACCAGGTCTATACCATGTTTGTGTCTGTACCATGTCTGTGTCTGTACCAGGTCTATACCATGTCTGTGGCTATACCAGGTCTGTGTCTGTACCAGGTCTGTACCATGTCTGTGGCTGTACCAGGTCTGTGTCTGTACCAGGTCTATACCATGTCTGTGTCTGTACCAGGTCTGTGTCTGTACCATGTCTGTGGCTGTACCAGGTCTGTGTCTGTACCAGGTCTGTGTCTGTACCATGTCTGTGTCTGTACCAGGTCTGTGTCTGTACCAGGTCTGTGTCTGTACCAGGTCTATACCATGTCTGTGTCTATACCATGTCTGTGTCTGTACCAGGTCTGTACCATGTCTGTGTCTGTACCAGGTCTGTGTCTGTACCAGGTCTATACCATGTCTGTGTCTATACCAGGTCTGTGTCTGTACCAGGTCTGTGTCTGTACCAGGTCTGTGTCTGTACCAGGTCTGTACCATGTCTGTGGCTGTACCAGGTCTGTGTCTGTACCAGGTCTGTGTCTATACCAGGTCTGTACCAGGTCTGTGTCTGTACCAGGTCTGTACCATGTCTGTGGCTGTACCAGGTCTGTGTCTGTACCAGGTCTATACCATGTCTGTGTCTATACCATGTCTGTGGCTGTACCAGGTCTGTGTCTGTACCAGGTCTGTGACTGTACCAGGTCTGTACCATGTCTGTGGCTGTACCAGGTCTGTGTCTGTACCAGGTCTGTGTCTGTACCAGGTCTATACCATGTCTGTGTCTATACCATGTCTGTGGCTGTACCAGGTCTGTGTCTGTACCAGGTCTATACCATGTCTGTGTCTATACCATGTCTGTGTCTGTACCAGGTCTGTACCATGTCTGTGTCTGTACCAGGTCTGTGTCTGTACCAGGTCTATACCATGTCTGTGTCTATACCAGGTCTGTGTCTGTACCAGGTCTGTGTCTGTACCAGGTCTGTGTCTGTACCAGGTCTGTACCATGTCTGTGGCTGTACCAGGTCTGTGTCTGTACCAGGTCTGTGTCTATACCAGGTCTGTACCAGGTCTGTGTCTCTACCAGGTCTGTACCATGTCTGTGGCTGTACCAGGTCTGTGTCTGTACCAGGTCTATACCATGTCTGTGTCTATACCATGTCTGTGTCTGTACCAGGTCTGTACCATGTCTGTGTCTGTACCAGGTCTGTGTCTGTACCAGGTCTATACCATGTCTGTGTCTATACCAGGTCTGTGTCTGTAATATGTGCCAGGTAACCAATGAGTCAAGCCATGTGACTGGGGCAATAGATATTTTCCACTCCCTCCTAGCTCACAAATAATCAATCATTGTGTGTCTGTGTGTGACGTGTGTCTGTGTGTGACGTGTGTGTGTGTGTGACGTGTGTGTGTGTGTGTGACGTGTGTGTGTGTGTGTGTGTGTGTGTGTGTGTGTGTGTGACGTGTGTGTGTGTGTGTGTGTGTGTGTGTGTGTGTGTGTGTGTGTGATCTATTCCTCTATCCTGTAAATATGTAGTTGAAGATCCTTAACGTCCACCAAACGACGTGTGCAAGAGAGGGAGAAAGATGAGCGTTTAGGTGTTTGTGTCTGTGTGTGTATGTGTTTACCAAGCTGAGGTGTGTTTGAAGGTGACGAGCAAACACCATTGTCTTATTGTCTTATTAATATGGCCTCTGATCAAATCACAGCGGCTGACAGCTGGCAGCTGGCAGGGGAGGGTTTAAGTCTGTTGCTCTTCACACAGCTTCACCTGGGCAGAGAAGACAGCCTTACTACTAAAAAAGTTGATCTAGGATCAGGCCCCCATTTGTCCACCTAATCTCATTCCTTATCATCTACAAGGTCAAACTGATCCTAGACCCAACACTCCTACTCTTTAGACACATTACGAACACAGGTCCTGACCTACCCATCTTAGCTACTGTACAAGCCTCACATTGATTTGTCTGTAAAGCAGAGCACACTTGTAGAGCACACATGTAGCATGTTAAACATACGGTAAACATGTAAACTAAAAGAAGATTTACCTAACTGGATATGGAATGGGATCTCAGAGTTAGCCATCCCTGAGACCAGGTTTGGTATCTCATACGTCTGTAAGTTAACAATGAAAGGTACGGTGGAAGTTTATGCATGGAGGGCTTTTATAAATAAAACGAGTGCTTCATAAGAGTTTATGCATGGAGGGCTTTTATAAATAAAACGAGTGCTTCATAAGAGTGCCGGCCTACTTTCTGATACAGAATGCAGTGATGTGCATTGAACGTGTGCTTCGTTTTGTGTTGTATACGGGTTGGTTAACCTTGTGCTGTTTGACCTTGAGGAGTCCAGACCACGGTCGTCCTGCTGAGTGGAACACTAGTGCACTGGGCCGTGTGTTGATGGTGATGGGGGGGGGGGGGGGGGGGAGCAGGGACAGGCTGGGCTGGGGGGGAATAAGGACACGGTTGGAGCTGATGTTGGAGGACAGATTGCTTTAGCCACTTGTCTAAAGAGTAGAGCAGCGTCGCCTCCCGCTCATAATACGCCCAGAACCTTTGAAGTGGTTCACCTCTCTGCTCCCCTACCTCAAACTACCCCTAACCCCATCCTAACCCATATTCACCTGGTCCGTTACCCCTAACCCCCTCCTAACCCATATTCACCTGGTCCGTTACCCCTAACCCCCTCCTAACCCATATTCACCTGGTTCGTTACCCCTAACCCCCTCCTAACCCATATTCACCTGGTCCGTTACCCCTAACCCCCTCCTAACCCATATTCACCTGGTCCGTTACCCCTAACCCCCTCCTAACCCATATTCACCTGGTCCGTTACCCCTAACCCCCTCCTAACCCATATTCACCTGGTCCGTTACCCCTAACCCCATCCTAACCCATATTCACCTGGTCCGTTACCCCTAACCCCATCCTAACCCATATTCACCTGGTCCGTTACCCCTAACCCCATCCTAAACCCATATTCACCTGGTCCGTTACCCCTAACCCCATCCTAATCCATATTCACCTGGTCCGTTACCCCTAACCCCCTCCTAACCCATATTCACCTGGTCCGTTACCCCTAACCCCCTCCTAACCCATATTCACCTGGTCTGCTACCCCTAACCCCCTCCTAACCCATATTCACCTGGTCTGCTACCCCTAACCCCCTCCTAATCCATATTCACCTGGTCCCCCACTCAGATCATTTGTTAACAAGGGTGCCACTGGCACACCATTTCAGACAGCACCAACTATTCTCAATTTCCACGGCTAGCTAGTGGCATGGGCCCGTGTGTGTGTGTGTGTGTGTTTGAGTAAGTGAGTGTGTGCAAGGCCCTGTGTGTGATGGTGCCTGGCTGACAGACGGATGCTGAGTCACCAAGGGCAGGGCCTAATTATTGTGCATTTTGGAAGTCCATTATACCCAGTGCAGTGTGAGTGATCGCGTTGACCTTGGCCTGACATTATAAGCTGTGTCTAATCTTTTCTCTCTTTTCCCCTCCCTTCCTCCGGCTGTCTTCGCCCTGCTGCCTGGTTAGCATAACAATGGGCCTCCCCCTCCCCTCCACCCAGCGGCCGACCCGGCCCGCTCGGCACGCCACGCGCCGTCTCTCGTTGCCACCGCCAGACCACCGGCATTCATTACAACTATTGCCAGAGAGGTGAGACCTGACCTCGTGTTTGTCATGTCCCCATGTTGTCTCCCCCGTACCTCTTTTCCTCTGGACATGTCCCCTCTGCTGTCACACTGCCCTACCCTCTCCACAGCTTCAGATAAGTCATTCCTCTCCTTTATCAAATGCTGCAAAAACAATTATCCTCAAATAAACAATTAGGAATAAAATAAATTATGAATAATTTCAAATGCAATAGGTAATACAATGAAATACAAATGTAATTTTAATTCTCTGCTGTGTTAGGTCCAAAAGACACACAGCCATGCAGGCTAACTCTCAGTCACAGCAGAATGTCCACACTACCTCTCTGACCTGGGCTATGACAGAGATCCTAAGGGTCATAGATATCTTCATCGAGAAGATGCCCACTGATGTAGTAGACCTATTGGTCCAGGTGAGAGAGAGTGTGTGTGTTGGGGGAGGGGGGGTCATAGATATCCTCATAGAGATGATGCCCACTGACGTAGTGGACCTGATGGTGGAGGTGAGACTGTCTGAGACCTGATGGTGGAGGTGAGACTGAGACCTGATGGTGGAGGTGAGACTGTAGGAGACCTGATGGTGGAGGTGAGACTGTCTGAGACCTGATGGTGGAGGTGAGACTGTAGGAGACCTGATGGTGGAGGTGAGACTGAGACCTGATGGTGGAGGTGAGACTGAGACCTGATGGTGGAGGTGAGACTGTCTGAGACCTGATGGTGGAGGTGAGACTGTAGGAGACCTGATGGTGGAGGTGAGACTGAGACCTGATGGTGGAGGTGAGACTGTAGGAGACCTGATGGTGGAGGTGAGACTGTAGGAGACCTGATGGTGGAGGTGAAGCTGTCTGAGACCTGATGGTGGAGGTGAGACTGAGACCTGATGGTGGAGGTGAGACTGAGACCTGATGGTGGAGGTGAGACTGAGACCTGATGGTGGAGGTGAGACTGAGACCTGATGGTGGAGGTGAGACTGTCTGAGACCTGATGGTGGAGGTGAGACTGAGACCTGATGGTGGAGGTGAGACTGAGACCTGATGGTGGAGGTGAGACTGAGACCTGATGGTGGAGGTGAGACTGAGACCTGATGGTGGAGGTGAGACTGTAGGAGACCTGATGGTGGAGGTGAGACTGTCTGAGACCTGATGGTGGAGGTGAGACTGTAGGAGACCTGATGGTGGAGGTGAGACTGAGACCTGATGGTGGAGGTGAGACTGAGACCTGATGGTGGAGGTGAGACTGTCTGAGACCTGATGGTGGAGGTGAGACTGTAGGAGACCTGATGGTGGAGGTGAGACTGAGACCTGATGGTGGAGGTGAGACTGTAGGAGACCTGATGGTGGAGGTGAGACTGTAGGAGACCTGATGGTGGAGGTGAAGCTGTCTGAGACCTGATGGTGGAGGTGAGACTGAGACCTGATGGTGGAGGTGAGACTGAGACCTGATGGTGGAGGTGAGACTGAGACCTGATGGTGGAGGTGAGACTGAGACCTGATGGTGGAGGTGAGACTGTCTGAGACCTGATGGTGGAGGTGAGACTGAGACCTGATGGTGGAGGTGAGACTGAGACCTGATGGTGGAGGTGAGACTGAGACCTGATGGTGGAGGTGAGACTGAGACCTGATGGTGGAGGTGAGACTGTCTGAGACCTGATGGTGGAGGTGAGACTGAGACCTGATGGTGGAGGTGAGACTGTCTGAGACCTGGGATCTCCATACAACAATGCCCCCCTAAAAAAGATTTGTCTTTATTTTAACATTCTGAAGTATACCTTTTAGTTTGGAATATGTGGCAGCAACATTAGTATTTTTATTTTAGAAAAATGGAGGGTGGAAGGCTGCTTATTTCTAGTTGTTTCTCTCGCCTTCCTCCTCTAGGTGATGGATATTATCATGTCCTGCATCGAAGGCTCTCTGGTGAAGAAGAAAGGGCTGAATTAATGTTTTCCTGCTATCTGCAAGTGAGTAGTCATGTCCTGTGTGTCTGTCTGTGTGTGTCTGTGTGTGTGTGTGTCTGTGTGTCTGTGTGTCTGTGTGTGTGTGTGTGTGTGTGTGTCCTGTTTTTTTCTCTTAAACCATTGCCTGTCTCTGCTGCACACTGTCATAGACACGTCGCAGTAGTCTACGGAACCAGTCAAACGTTTGGACATAGACACTCAAGTTTTTTTTGCTATTTTCTACATTGTAGAACACATATGGAATCATGTAGTATCCAAAAAAGTGTTAAACAAATAAACATATATTTTAGATTTTAGATTCTTCAAAGTAGCCACCCTTTGCCTTCATGACAGCTTTGCACACTCTTGGCAATCTCTCAACCAGCTTCAACTGGAATGCTTTTCCAACAGTCTTGAAGGAGTTCCAACATATGCTAAGCACTTCTTGGCTACTTTTCCTTCACTCTGTGATCCAATTCATCCCAAACCATCTAAATTGGGTTGAGATCGGGTGATTGTGGAGGCCAGATCATCTGATACAGCACTCCATCACTCTCCTTCTTGATCAAATAGC
The DNA here is from genome assembly GCF_901001165.1 of Salmo trutta. NCBI lineage: Eukaryota > Metazoa > Chordata > Actinopteri > Salmoniformes > Salmonidae > Salmo > Salmo trutta. The sequence goes on along the minus strand of NC_042971.1, from coordinate 66,798,523 downwards.
CCTTACACAGCCTGGAGGTGGGTTAGGTCATTGTCCTGTTGAAAAACAAATGATAGACCCACTAAGCCCAAACCAGATGGGATGGCGTATCGCTGCAGAATGCTGTGGTAGCCATGCTGGTTAACTGTGCCTTGAATTCTAAATAAATCACAGACAGTGTCACCAGCAAAGCACCCCCACACCATCACACGTCCTCCTCCATGCTTCACGGTGGGAACCACAAATGCGGAGATCATCCGTTCACCTACTCTGCGTCTCACAAAGACACGGTGGTTGGAACCAAAAATCGCAAATTTGGACTCATCAAACCAAAAGACAGATTTCCACTGGTCTAATGTTCATTGCTCGTGTTTCTTGGCCCAAGTAAGTCTCTTCTTCTTTTGGTGTCCTTTAGTAGTGGTTTCTTTGCAGCAAATTGACCATGAAGGGCTGATTCACACAGTCTCCTCTGAACAGTTGATGTTGAGATGTGTCTGTTACTTGAACTGTGTGAAGCATTTATTTGGGCTGCAATTTCTGAAGCTGGTAACTCTAATGAACTTATCCTCTGCAGCAGAGGTAACTCTGGGTCTTCCATTCCTCTGGCGGTCCTCATGAAAACCAGGTTCATCATATCGCTTGATGGTTTTTGCAACTGCACTTGAAGAAACCTTCAAAGTTCTTGAAATGTTCCATACTGACTAACCTTCATGTCTTAAAGTAATGGTAGAATGTTGTTTCTCTTTGCTTATTTGAGTTGTTCTTGCCATAATATGGACTTGGTCTTTTACTAAATAGGGCTATTTTCTGTATACCAACCCTACCTTGTCACAACACAATTGCTTGACTAAAACGCATTAAGAGGGAAAGAAATTGTACAAATTAACTTTTTTTTATTTTACCAGGTCAGTTGACTGAGAACACATTCTCATTTACAGCAACGACCTGGGGAATAGTTACAGGGGAGAGGAGGGGGATGAATGAGCCAATTGTACGCTGCGGATGACCCCAGCCCCCATGCCCGCAGGAGGCCTTTTGGTAGGCTGTCATTGTTAATAAATATGTGTCTTTAACTGACTTGCCTAGTTAAATAAAACATTTGGTGGCCATGATGGTACGGTATGAATACCAGATTGGAAATTTAGCCAGGATACCAGGGTTAACAGCCGTACTCTTACGATAAGTGGCATGGGATCTTTAGTGACCACAGAGAGTCAGGACACCATCCCATCCAAAAGACTGCAACTTACACAGGGCAATGTTCCCAATCATTGCTCTGGGGCATTGGGATATTTTTTTTTTTAGACCAGAGGAAAGAGTGCTCCTACTGGCCTTCCAACACCACTTCCAGCAGAATCTGGTCTCCCATCCAGGGACTGACCAGGACCAATCCTGCTTGGTTTCAGCTGCAAGCCAGCAATGGGATGCAGGGTGGTATGCTGCTGGTACACCTGTTAATTGAAATGCATTCCAGGTGACTACCTCATGAAGCTGGTTGAGAAAATGCCAAGAGTGTGCAAAGCTGTCAAGGCAAAGAGTGGCTAATTTGAGAAATCTAAAATATATTTTGATTTGTAAAAAAAAAAAAATATATACTACATGATTCCATATGTGTTATTTGATCATTTTGATGTCCTCACTATTATTCTACGATGTAGAAAATAGTAAAAAAAAAATCATTGAATGAATAGGTGTGTCCAAACTTTTGACTGGTACTGTTGGTAATACAATGCATCGTAGTACAACCTGAAGTACCTACTAGTACATCTTCATGCTTTGCTATAGAGAGCATAATTACTCTCCTTTAAATTCTGATCTTTGTAATAGCAGCAAAATGACAAACTGAAGCGGTCGATCATTTGTTAGCTAAATATCATTGATTTCATAAACCTCCATGGAAAAATGACAAAAGCTCCATGGCAGAAGGCAGCCATGACTGAAACTCTCCATCTCTCTAGTCTAGGTCACATCGTTGGCAGCCATTTTGGATCAACTCCTCCGCATGGCCATTTTGAGTTAATAATAGCGCAGTGAGCGATTAGTGGTGTTAGTGATGGTCTCTCTCTAACCGCTGTAGAATTGATGTACTGTTAGTGTGTTACTAACAAGACCTCAGAGAGAGAGAGAGATTATCTAGCCCTCGTGTTTACTTAAAGCTTGATGAGGGGGAAGGGAAAGGGGCCTGGTTATCCCCTGGGGGTTGGTAGGAGTCAAGGGTCGGCCCACAGGTGACGGCCATTGGCGTGTGTTGTGTTCTGTGTTTCTACTCTGGTAGGTTCTACACGGTGAACGAGCTGTTGTGGCTCCACAATGTGTCCACTGTCTCCACTCTTTCTCCACTGTGTTTCTACTCTTTCTTCCAGTGTGTTTCTTCCAGTGTGTTTCTACCAGTGTGTTTCTACCAGTGTGGTTCTACTGTTTCTACCAGTGTGTTTCTTCCAGTGTGTTTCTACCAGTGTGTTTCTTCCAGTGTGTTTCTACTGTTTGTACCAGTGTGGTTCTACCAGTGTGTTTCTACTGTTTCTTCCAGTGTGTTTCTTCCAGTGTGTTTCTAGCAGTGTGTTTCTTCCAGTGTGTTTCTAGCAGTGTGTTTCTTCCAGTGTGTTTCTACCAGTGTGTTTCTTCCAGTGTGTTTCTACTGTTTCTACCAATGTGTTTCTACTGTTCCTAGCAGTGTGTTTCTTCCAGTATGTTTCTTCCAGTGTGTTTCTACCAGTGTGTTTCTACTGTTTCTACCAGTGTGTTTCTACCAGTGTGTTTCTACCAGTGTGTTTCTACTGTTTCTACCAGTGTGTTTCTACCAATGTGTTTCTACTGTTCCTAGCAGTGTGTTTCTTCCAGTGTGTTTCTTCCAGTGTGTTTCTACCAGTGTGTTTCTACCAGTGTGTTTCTACCAGTGTGTTTCTACCAGTATGTTTCTACTGTTTCTACCAGTGTGGTTCTACCAGTGTGTTTCTACCAGTGTGTTTCTACCAGTGTGTTTCTACCAGTGTGGTTCTACCAGTGTGTTTCTACTGTTTCTACCAGTGTGGTTCTACCAGTGTGTTTCTACCAGTGTGTTTCCACCAGTGTGTTTCTACCAGTGTGTTTCTACCAGTGTGGTTCTACTGTTTCTACCAGTGTGTTTCTACCAGTGTGTTTCTTCCAGTGTGTTTCTACCAGTGTTTTTCTACCAGTGTGTTTCTACCAGTGTGTTTCTTCCAGTGTGTTTCTACTGTTTCTACCAGTGTGTTTCTACCAGTGTGTTTCTTCCAGTGTGTTTCTTCCAGTGTGTTTCTTCCAGTGTGTTTCTACCAGTGAGTTTCTTCCTGTGTGTTTCTTCCAGTGTGTTTCTTCCTGTGTGTTTCTACCAGTGTGTTTCTACTGTTTCTACCAGTGTGTTTCTTCCAGTGTGTTTCTTCCAGTGTGTTTCTTCCAGTGTGTTTCTTCCAGTGTGTTTCTACCAGTGTGTTTCTACTGTTTCTACCAGTGTGTTTCTACCAGTGTGTTTCTTCCAGTGTGGTTCTTCCTGTGTGTTTCTACTGTTTCTACCAGTGTGTTTCTACCAGTGTGTTTCTTCCAGTGTGTTTCTTCCTGTGTGTTTCTACCAGTGTGTTTCTACCAGTGTGTTTCTTCCTGTGTGTTTCTTCCAGCGTGGTTCTTCCTGTGTCTTTCTACCAGTGTGTTTCTACCAGTGTGTTTCTTCCTGTGTGTTTCTACCAGTGTGTTTCTACCAGTGAGTTTCTTCCTGTGTGTTTCTGCCAGTGTGTTTCTACCAGTGTGTTTCTACCAGTGTGTTTCTACCAGTGTGTTTCTTCCAGTGTGTTTCTACCAGTGTGTTTCTACCAGTGTGTTTCTTCCAGTGTGTTTCTACCAGTGTGTTTCTTGCAGTCATTTGGGCCACGGAAAAAATCGTATGCCACATAAAGAAAAATATGGTTACTAGTGATGATGCTTATTTCTAATAGCATACCTGCTATTATGGACCATTAATAGGCTCTAATTTGAACAAATAATTGTATCAATATGTTATTGGGCTCATTTCTGGAGGTGGAAATTATATTTTGGAGTGGAATGGCCTTTAAAAATTCACCAAAACTGAGCTTTTCAATTCTCCGGGGGTGACCCTGGAACCCCCCCCCTACCCCTCACACACACACACTGCACACAAAGAAAATCCAGAGGAAACACTGGTTTCTACTGTGTGATTCTAGTGTGTTTCCAATGTGCTTCTATTCTGTTTCAGGTTTTACATGGTGGGCTACTTCGACCGAAGTCACCGTATCGCCGTGGGGACTCGGTCGCCCTCTATGGTGTCCGCACGGGAAAGTGCCAGGTAAACACCTATATAACACCATACCTCCACTACCTAGTGCCTGGCACCGATGGGCAGTGGGAGGGGTGGGGGGGGGTAAATGAATGTGAGAGAGGAGGGAGGGAGACACCCTAGCAGACCAACAAAGAGGCTGTGTTCCTGATCGACACGGTGCTGTGAGGTGAGGTGGACTGTGAATGGGTCCAGTGCCAGCGGTGTGTAGAGGAGAATCTCCCCAGTGCAGGCAGGTGCCCCCCTCTCTCCTGTCCTCTTCTTCTGCACCCCTCTCTTGCCCTCCTCTCCTAACCCCCTTCTCCTACTACTGTCTTGCCCCCCCTCTCCTGTACCTCTTTCTCCTACCCTCCTCTCCTGACCCTTCTCCTGCCCCCTTTTCCTACCGCCCTCACTTACCCCCCCCCTCTTCTGCCCCCTCTTCTCCTGCCCCCACCTCTCCAGCCAGGGGCACCTGTGAGTCAGGGTGATAGTTCAGGATCAATAATTTAGCAGCAGGGGGGAAGGAGCTGTGGCATGGTGGGTAGGCAGCAAGGTTCGTGGGTATGGAGGTAGGAACAGGGGGGAGTGAGGCCAGAGGCACCCTGCCTGGCAGGAGGGAGTGGAGCACAGGGCAGGGTCTCCTCTCACTTCCACTCCTCTGCTCACCTCTTTGTTTGAGAGTATAGGGGCAGCAAGGAAGAGAGGCCTGGAGTGGCACCCGGCCCAGTTATCGATTAGGGAGGTCATGAGGTGGGCTCCCACTGGGCTGAGCTGGGGCTGGATGCATTGTAGTGTAGTGGATTGTGGTGGGCTGTGGGGCTGTGGGGTTAGTGCTGGGCTGTGGGGTTAGTGTTGGGCTGTGGGGTTAGTGTTGGGGTGTGGGGTTAGTGCTGGGCTGTGGGGTTAGTATTGGGCTGTGGGGTTAGTGTTGGGCTGTGCGGTTAGTATTGGGCTGTGGGGTTAGTGTTGGGCTGTGGGGCTCTGGGGTTAGTATTGGGCTGTGGGGTTAGTGTTGGGCTGTGGGGATAGTATTGGGCTGTGGGGTTAGTGTTGGGCTGTGGGGTTAGTGCTGGGCTGTGGGGTTAGTGTTGGGCTGTGGGGTTAGTATTGGGCTGTGGGGTTAGTGCTGGGCTGTGGGGTTAGTATTGGGCTGTGGGGTTAGTGTTGTGCTGTGGGGTTAGTGTTGGGGTGTGGGGTTAGTATTGGGCTGTGGGGTTAGTATTGGGCTGTGGGGTTAGTACTGCCTGTCTGTCTCTGCGTGTCCTGTCTGTATGTCTCTATGTCTGTCTTTTCCTGTCTCTGTCTGTCTGTCTGTCTGTCTGTCTGTCTGTCTGTCTGTCTGTCTGTCTGTCTGTCTGTCTGTCTGTCTGTCTGTCTGTCTGTCTGTCTGTCTGTCTGTCTGTCTGTCTGTCTGTGTCTGTCTTTCTTTCTTTCTCTCTCTCTAAGTATGGATTGCTGCAGCCCAATAAGGCGACGGGGTATGCGCGACTGGGTGTGTCTAAAAGACTGTATGGGAGTCTTGTCAAGATACCCACATTTTTACTTTGATACAGAATTATTATTTATTTGACCTTTATTTAACCAGGTAGGCAAGTTGAGAACAAGTTCTCATTTACAACTGCGACCTGGCCAAGATAAAGCAAAGCAGTGCGACACATACAACAACACAGAGTTACACATGGAATAAACAAATGTACAGTCAATAACACACTATATACAGTGTGTGCAAATGAGGTAAGATTAGGGAGGTAAGGAAATAAATTGGCCGTAGTGGCGAAATAATTACAATTTAGCAAATAAACACTGGAGTGGTAGATGTGCAGAAGATGAATGTGCAAGTAGAGATACTTGGGTGGAAAGGAGCAAAAAATTACAAATATCAATATGGGGATGAGGTAGTTGGGTGGGCTATTTACAGAATACCAAGGTTACAGGATACCAAGGTTACAGGTTACCAAGGTTACAGGATACCAAGGTTACAGGATACCAAGGTTACAGGATACCAAGGTTACAGGATACCAAGGTTACAGAATACCAAGGTTACAGGATACCAAGGTTACAGAATATCAAGGTAACAGGATACCAAGGTTACAGGATACCAAGGTAACAGGATACCAAGGTTACAGAATACCAAGGTAACAGGATACCAAGGTTACAGGATACCAAGGTAACAGGATACCAAGGTTACAGAATACCAAGGTAACAGGATACCAAGGTTACAGGATACCAAGGTTACAGAATACCAAGGTAACAGGATACCAAGGTTACAGGATACCAAGGTTACAGAATACCAAGGTTACAGGATACCAAGGTTACAGAATATCAAGGTAACAGGATACCAAGGTTACAGGATACCAAGGTAACAGGATACCAAGGTTACAGAATACCAAGGTAACAGGATACCAAGGTTACAGGATACCAAGGTAACAGGATACCAAGGTTACAGAATACCAAGGTAACAGGATACCAAGGTTACAGGATACCAAGGTTACAGAATACCAAGGTAACAGGATACCAAGGTTACAGGATACCAAGGTTACAGGATACCAAGGTTTAGTATCACTTTACTAAATACTCCCAGTGAGTTCAGTGGTTCCTCAGGACAGACTAGAGTCAGTATGAGAGAGGAGATAACATGATACAGTCCAGACTCCCAGTGAGTTCAGTGGTTCCTCAGGACAGACTAGAGTCAGTATGACTGAGAGCAGCAGGCACGGCGCTCAGGGGACAGCAGGCACGGCGCTCAGGGGACAGCAGGCACGGCGCTCAGGGGACAGCAGGCACGACGCTCAGGGGACAGCAGGCACGGCGCTCAGGGGACAGCAGGCACGGCGCTCAGGGGACAGCAGGCACGGCGCTCAGGGCACATCGGCTGCCCTGATAGATAGACTTGATCCTCTCTCAATCAGTAGACAACGTGACACTCGTTTGAGAGAAGTACCGAAAGTAACAAAAGGTTCTTGTACCCAACTGTTGTTGTAGTATCGAAAAAATTAAAGACATTTCAGTGTACCGTGCAACACTAGTGTACGGAAAGGAGTGGGCGTATGGAAAGCGAATCAGCTAATTGGGCAGTTTTGTTGCCACTCAAGACCGTTTTGCGTGGCTGGTTGGGCGCCACAAAGAGTTGATAAGCCGGCGACCAGTGGCGTATCGAGGTGCCAGTCGACCTCTGAGGTATACAGTATTTGGGTCTTTCTGTAAATAAAGGGGCAAATGTGTGACATCACGGTCAAAATTTCTAAATGGTTAGATGTGCATTTTAAATATGATTTTTTTGCAGTGTAACGTGTCGTTATAAGAATAAGAGTCTAGATGGGCACAATGAGGTTTCTTTGTCCTGCCTAGTAACCAGGCTTGTTTGTTCTTTAGTCAACTTCTCTGTCATTTATAGCCATGTTAAACATTCCAGAAGAATGAAAAAGATAAAGAACAGCATTTATACACTACATGACCAAAAGTATGTGGACACCTGTTCGTCGAACATCTCATTCCAAAAGAGTTGGTCCCCCCCTTTGCTGCTATAACAGTCTCCACTCTTCTGGGAAGGCTTTCCACTATCAGGCCTGGTCAAAAAGCCGGCCCGGTGGGCCATATGCGGCCCGTGATCTGATTCAATACCGCCCGCAGAAATCATGCTCAGATCACATGAAGAATTTGCTATAGTAAAGTTTTGAAAAAAACATATTTCTTTTTCAAATTAAAAGCCAAATGAATACTCACCTTTGTGTAATGATTTAACTCCCACCGCTTGTGGGACATTTATTTTGAAGGCACGTATAAATAACAACTGCACGAGGACAGACAGTGACTGACAGGCTGACACACACGTCACAGTTACAAATAGTAGCTAGCTAGAAATTGCTCAAAAATACATTTTCTAAGATTTCAAAGAAAAGGAAAGTAAACAATGAATTTCTGGTGTTCCAGCAAGAGTGGACATTGAAATATTTATTTATTACGGTATCAGGGAAAGCTTTGTGCTTAGTGTGCAAAGACAGCATCGCTGTCTTGAAAGACTACAACTTGTCCCGACACTTCCAGACGAAGCATGCAGAGAAATATAGGAATGTGTATTCTGAGCAGAGGGCAAGTGCATCGAAAGAGTTGCTTTCTCAGTTGCAAAAGCAGCAATTACTTTTCACAAAACTGCATTCAGCAAATTACTGAATTGCGAGAGCTAGCTATGTACTGTCCCACAAAATTCCTAAACATAGCAAGCCATTCGCTAAGTGCGAATTCATTAAAGAATGTTTAGTTAACTCTGCAGCAATATTTTCCCCCCAACAAGAAAGAGCTGTTTGAAAATGTTTCCCTGTCAAGACGAACAGTGACACAGCGTGTTGAGGACATATGGAGCAACAGTTGAAAGACAAGGTAAAGGATTTCACCTAGTTATCCAGTGTGACCACTGATGGGTGCCCAAACTTGACAGGAAAAAAAAACATTGGCCTTTTGAAAAGGATACAAGATCAAGTAGCTGATTTAACAGTATAGCTTTCGTCCCTCTCCTCGCCCCAACCCGGGCTTGAACCAGGGACACTCTGCACACATCAACAACTGACACCCCACAAAGCATCGTTACTCATCACGCCACAAAAGCCGCAGCCCTTGCAGAGCAAGGGGAACAACTACTTCAGGTCTCAGAGCGAGTGAGGTCACCCGATTGAAACGCTATTAGCGCGCACCACCTCTAACTAACTAGCCATTTCACATCGGTTACACTGAGCTGAACTCGGATCAGCTACTCTTCCTGCATTGCATTATTCATCAGGAGGTGCTCTGTAAATGTGTTCTGAAAACGAGCTGTGTTGTGGATACAGTTACTAAAGTGATATACTTCATAAGAGCTAAATCTTTAAACCCCAGACAAATTGTCTCACTGTTGGAAGAGACAGAGTCGGGTCACGCAGATCTCCCCAACCACACAAACGTGAGATGGCTGAGTTTGGGGAAGGTGCTTAAAAGGGTGTGGGACCTGAAGTTGGAGATTGCTGAGTTTTTGCAAATGAAAGGAAAATGTGGATTTCCCTCAACTGCAAGATAAAGAATGGTTGGCTGATTTTGCCTTCACCTTGGACGTCATGGCCCTCATGAATGAACTGAATTCCAAACTACAAGGGAAGGACCTTTTTGTACATCAGATGTACAGCCTTGTCAAAGCCTTCAAGGGAAAATTACTCCTCCTGACCCGTCAAGTAGAAGCCAACAATCTCACCCACCTTCTGACACTACTAGTCTGTTCCCTATCAGATGACCAACGGGAGAAGTATACATCGCTGCTGCGTGCTTTGAGCGGCGAGTTTTCTCATCGTTTTGAGGATTTGAAAGTGGAAAGGGCCTTCCCCAAAATATTACCACAAAGTTGGAAACACAGAATTGTCTAGAATGTCATTGTCATGCTGTAGCATTAAGATTTCCCTTCACTGGAACTAAGGGGCCTAGCCACGAACCTTGAAAAACAGCCCCAGACAATTAATCCTCCTCCACCAAACTTTACAGTTGGTTGTGTCTCCAGCAGTAGCTAACGTGGTAAGTAGGATAGCAGCCTATACAAGAAATAACTAATATTGATAACCCTCTTGATCTCACCTTGATACGTACACAGTCTGTTACTCCATGGGGAGGGGATGAACGGAAAACAACACCGGGACACAGTGTCTTTCACTCCCGCTTGCCCTGTCGACTGTCCCGGAAAAACGGTGTGGGAAGTAGCTACCTAGCAACCAATATCAGGGTGACAGTCACAGTGAGCACTCGCACACCAATGCAGACAAACAACAGCACACCCATCATCAGTAGATGATGTGTGTACACACACCATTTATAGTTGATATCCCCTCTGGCCTATAGCGCCCTTGGTCTCGTCGACATGCTAAAGCTTGTTATCAGCTGTCATTTCGTTTCCTTTATCTCTCCTCTCCCAAAGCCTCCACACGTCCTCCTCTGCTGTCCTCTACCACCTCAGGGTGGTTCAGAGCAGAGAAAATATGTTTGAACAACAAACCAAACAAAAAAAATAGCTCTAAAATAGCAGCTACATGTCATGTTGTGTTTTCTAATGTCTCAGGCTTTGTGTTCATACAGTGGGTTTATACGAGATGGTTTAGATCATTATAAGCATGTTATGATATATAGTTTTTTGGTGTAATATCACAAAGGATTTTAGATTTTCTTTTAAAGACGATGTAATGTATGTGAGTTGGTAGGCAGACTTAAGACTGTGATACTGTAGGACTAGTAAAGGGATATACTGTTTGGACAGGGGTAGACAACGCTGGTCCTGGAGTGCCGACGGCACTTCTTCGTTTTTCATTTAACCGACCTGGAAGACCAGGTTTGTTTTGAATTTAGGCGATCAATTAGCTCAGTTGGTCAGGGCTGCAACACTCCAGGAACAGGGTTACCCTGGTTTACCTGCAACACTCCAGGAACAGGGTTACCCTGGTTTACCTGCAACACTCCAGGAACAGGGTTACCCTGGTTTACCTGCAACACTCCAGGAACAGGGTTACCCTGGTTAACCTGCAACACTCCAGGAACAGGGTAACCCTGGTAAACCTGCAACACTCCAGGAACAGGGTAACCCTGGTTAACCTGCAACAGTCCAGGAACAGGGTTACCCTGGTTAACCTGCAACACTCCAGGAACAGGGTAACCCTGGTTTACCTGCAACACTCCAGGAACAGGGTTACCCTGGTTTACCTGCAACACTCCAGGAACAGGGTTACCCTGGTTTACCTGCAACACTCCAGGAACAGGGTAACCCTGGTTTACCTGCAACACTCCAGGAACAGGGTAACCCTGGTTTACCTGCAACACTCCAGGAACAGGGTAACCCTGGTTAACCTGCAACACTCCAGGGACAGGGTTACCGACCCCTGGTTAACCTGCAACACTCCAGGAACAGGGTTACCCTGGTTAACCTGCAACACTCCAGGGACAGGGTTACCCTGGTTAACCTGCAACACTCCAGGAACAGGGTAACCCTGGTTAACCTGCAACACTCCAGGAACAGGGTAACCCTGGTTAACCTGCAACACTCCAGGAACAGGGTTACCCTGGTTAACCTGCAACACTCCAGGGACAGGGTAACCCTGGTTAACCTGCAACACTCCAGGAACAGGATAACCCTGGTTAACCTGCAACACTCCAGGAACAGGGTTACCCTGGTTAACCTGCAACACTCCAGGGACAGGGTTACCTACTCCTGCTGTAGGACTATAGGAGAATAGTTACTAGTAAATCTGAAAACCTCAATAATTAATTGAATTATTATATGAAGAAAAAAAAACATTAAAGAAATTTGTAAGTAGATTCATATTTAATGTTTAATAAAAAAATAACTTTGCAGTGTACAGCTTTTTTAATTGAGTCTGGTCTACAGAGAGACAACACGGTGGCCTGTCTGTACTCTGACTTTTATGTGACTTAATATTTCACCAATAAGATGTCAGAGAGGGCGTTTCTATCTGGATGTAATTTGTCTGTTATTGATCCAGGGAAAAACACGTGCAACAAAATCACTAGAGTCCAACGGAGGAGACGAACCCTGCTCCCCTTTTATCAGGTAGATAGCTGTGTGTGTGTGTGTGTGTGTGTGTGTGTGTGTGTGTTTGAGAGAGAGATGGAGAACACTCGTGCATGTGAATGTGTTTAAATGTGTGTGTGTGCGCGTATGCATGCGTGTGGATTTGTATGTGTGTGCAGAGAGAGGCTGAGAGATTTGTTATGGAGCAGAAATAAAGAATTCTCTCCTCTCCTTACATCCTGTCTCTCCTCTCCTTACATCCTGTCTCTCCTCTCTCTACATCCTGTCTCTCCTCCCTCTACATCCTGTCTCTCCTCTCCTTACATCCTGTCTCTCCTCTCCTTACATCCTGTCTCTCCTCTCCTTTCATCCTGTCTCTCCTCTCCCTACATCCTGTCTCTCCTCTCCTGACATCCTGTCTCTCCTCTCCCTACATCCTGTCTCTCCTCTCCTGACATCCTGTCTCTCCTCTCTCTACATCCTGTCTCTCCTCTCTTCCTACATCCTGTCTCTCCTCTCCTTACATCCTGTCTCTCCTCTCCCTACATCCTGTCTCTCCTCTCCTTTCATCCTGTCTCTCCTCTCTCTACATCCTGTCTCTCCTCTCCCTACATCCTGTCTCTCCTCTCCTTACATCCTGTCTCTCCTCTCCCCACATCCTGTCTCTCCTCTCCTCACATCCTGTCTCTCCTCTCTCTACATCCTGTCTCTCCTCTCTTCCTACATCCTGTCTCTCCTCTCCTTACATCCTGTCTCTCCTCTCCCTACATCCTGTCTCTCCTCTCCTTTCATCCTGTCTCTCCTCTCTCTACATCCTGTCTCTCCTCTCCCTACATCCTGTCTCTCCTCTCCTTTCATCCTGTGTCGTCATTGTCAGCATGACTTCTACGTTGTTTTGAATGGTCATTCATTAGAGAAGGGCTAGCACTGTAGAGCTAACAGTCAATGACCCCTATTATCCTGCCAACCCTCCATCTCTCTATCCTTCCATCCCTCCCTCAATCTATCCCTCCCTCCACTCTCCACCCCTCCATCCCTCTCATCACCCACCACCAACAGAGTCAGAAGGGGAGGGTTTAAAACAAACAAAGTGTTTACCTTGCAGATGGGCCAGCCCGCTGTGTTTGTGTGCTGGTGTGTTATTGAACATTGGAAAAGCACCGCCTTGTTTCTCCACAGATATCGGACACTCTCCTCCACACAAGCCCCTCACACCGATACATCGCTGTGTTCGCCGGATAGTAGCATTCTGGCAGACCATACGCCAGTGTTTGCAGTCAAAAGGATTTTGCCACAGAGGACAGAAAACTTTTCCTCCCTACCTCCAACTCTTCTTCTCGATCTTCTGATGTGTTTAAACAAGGCCGTGTTTTTATAATTTTTATTTTATTTATTTATTTCACCTTTATTTAACCAGGTAGACTAGTTGAGAACAGGTTCTCATTTGCAATTGTGACCTGGCCAAGATAAAGCAAAGCAATTTGACTCATACAACAACACAGAGTTACACATGGAATAAACAAAACATACAGTCAATAATACAGTAGAACAAAATAAAACAAAAAGTCTATATACCGTGAGTGCAAATGAGGTAAGTTAAGGAAATAAATAGGTCATGGTGGCGAAGTAATTACAAGATAGCAATTAAACACTGGAATGGTAAATGTGCAGAAGATGAATGTGCAAGTAGAGATACTGGGGTGCAAAGGAGCAAGATAAATAAATAAATACAGTATGGGGATGAGGTAGGTAGATAGATGGGATGTTTACAGATGGGCTATGTACAGGTGCAGTGATCTGTGAGCTGCTCTGACAGCTGGTGCTTCAAGCTAGTGAGGGAGATATGAGTCTCCAGCTTCAGAGATTTTTGCAGTTCGTTCCAGTAATTGGCAGCAGAGAACTGGAAGGAAAGACGACCAAAGGAGGAATTGGCTTTGGGGGTGACCAGATATATACCTGCTGGAGCGCGTGCTACGAGTGGGTGCTGCTATGGTGACCAGCGAGCTGAGATAAGGCGGGGCTTTACCTAGCAGAGACTTGTAGATAACCTGTAGCCAGTGGGTTTGGCGACGAGTATGAAGCGAGGGCCAACCAACGAGAGCGTACAGGTCACAATGGTGGGTAGTGTATGAGGCTTTGGTGACAAAACGGATGGCACTGTGATAGACTGCATCCAGTTTGCTGAGTAGAGTGTTGGAGGCTATTTTATAGATGACATCACCAAAGTCGAGGATCGGTAGGATGTTCAGTTTTATGAGGGTATGTTTGGCAGCATGAGTGAAGGATGCTTTGTTGTGATATAGGAAGCCGATTCTAAATTTAATTTTGGATTGGAGATGCTTAAAGTGAGTCTGGAAGGAGAGTTTGCAGTCTAACCAGACACCCAGGTATTTGTAGTTGTCCAGTATTCTAAGTCAGAGCCGTCCAGAGTAGTGATGCTGGACGGGCGAGCAGGTGCGGGCAGTGATCGATTGAATAGCATCACCAGCAGCAAGAGCAACATCATTGATGTATACAGAGAAAAGAGTCGGCCCGAGAATTGAACCCTGTGGCACACCCATAGAGACGGCCAGAGGTCCGGACAACAGGCCCTCCGATTTGACACACTGAACTCTATCAGAGAAGTAGTTGGTAAACTAGGCGAGGCAATCATTTGAGAAACCAAGGCTGTCGAGTCTGCCAATAAGAATGTGGTGATTGACAGAGTCGAAAGCCTTGACCAGGTCGATGAATACGGCTGCACAGTAATGTCTCTTATCGATGGCGGTTATGATGTCGTTTAGGACTTTGAGCGTGGCTGAAGTGCACCACTGACCAGCTCTGAAACCTGACTGCATAGCGGAGAAGGTACGGTGGGATTCGAAATGGTCGGTGATCTGTTTGTTAACTTGGCTTTCGAAGAGCTTAGAAAGACAGGGTAGGATAGATATAGGTCTGTAGCAGTTTGGGTCTAGAGTGTCCCCTCCTTTGAAGAGGGGGATGACTGTGGCAGCTTTCCAATCTTTGGGAATCTCAGACGATACGAAAGAGAGGTTGAACAGGCTAGTAATAGGGGTTGCAACAATTTTGGCAGATCATTTTAGAAAGAGAGGGTCCAGATTGTCTAGCCCGGCTGATTTGTATGGGTCCAGATTTTGCAGCTCTTTCAGAACATCAGCTATCTGGATTTGGGTGAAGAAGAAAGGGTGGGGGCTTTGGCTGGTTGCTGTGGAGGGTGCCGGGCAGTTGACTGGGGTAGGGGTAGCCAGGTGGAAAGCATGGCCAGCCGTGGAGAAATGCTTATTGAAATTCTCAATTATCGGTGGTAACAGTGTTTCCTAGCCTCAGAGCAGTGGGCAGCTGGGAGGAGGTGCTCTTATTCTCCATGGACTTTACAGTGTCCCAGAACTTTTTTGAGTTAGTACTACAGGATGCAAATTTCTGTTTGAAAAAGCTAGCCTTAGCTTTTCTAACTGCCTGTGTATATTTGTTCCTAACTTCCCTGAAAAGTTGCATGTCACGGGGGCTATTCGATGCTAATGCAGAACGCCACAGGATGTTTTTGTGCTGGTCAAGGGAAGACAGGTCTGGAGTGAACCAAGGACTATATCTATTCCTAGTTCTACATTTTTTTTAGTAGGGCATGCTTATTTAAGATGGTGGGGAAGGCACTTTTAAAGAATAGCCAGGCATCATCTACTGACGGGGTGAGGTCAATGTCATTCCAGGATTCCCCGGCCAGGTCAATTAGAAAGGCCTGCTCGCAGAAGTGTTTTAGGGAGCGTTTGACAGTGATGAGGGGTGGTCGTTTGGTCGCAGACCCATTACGGATGCAGGCAATGAGGCAGTGATCGCTGAGATCTTGATTGAAAACAGCAGAGGTGTATTTGGAGGGCGAGTTAGTTAGGATGACATCTATGAGGTTGCCTGTGTTTACAGATTTGGGGTTGTACCTGGTAGGTTCATTGATAATTTGTGTGAGATTTTGGGCATCAAGCTTAGATTGTCGGATGGCCGGAGTGTTAAGCATGTCCCAGTTTAGGTCACATAGTAGCAATAGCTCTGAAGATAGATGGGGGGCAATCAATTCACATATGGTATCGAGGGCACAGCTGGGGCAGAGGGAGGTCTATAGCAAGCGGCAACAGTGAGAGACTTGTTTCTGGAAAGGTGCATTTTTAGAAGTAGAAGCTCGAATTTTGGGGGTACAGACTTGGATAGTAGCACAGAACTCTGCAAGCTATCTCTGCAGTAGATTGCAACACCGACCCCTTTGGCAGTTCTATCTTGGCGGAAAATGTTATAGTTAGCGATGGAGATTTCAGGATTTTTGGTGGTTTTCCTAAGCCGGGATTCAGACACGGCTAAGACATCCGGGTTGGCAGAGTGTGCTAAAGCAGTGAGTAAAACAAACTTAGGGAGTAGGCTTCTAATGTTAACATGCATGAAACCAAGGCTTTTACGGTTACAGAAGTCAACAAATGAGAGCACCTGGGGAGTGGGAGTGGAGCTAGGTACTGCAGGACCTGGATTAAGCTCTACATCACCAGAGGAACAGAGGAGAAGTAGGATAAGGGTACGGCTAAAGGCTATACGAACTGGCCGTCTAGCACGTTTGGAAAAGAGAGTAAAAGGAGCAGGTTTCTGGGCATGATAGCATAGATTCAAGGCATAGTGTACAGACAAAGGTAAGGTAGGATGTGAGTACATTGGAGGTAAACCTAGGCATTGAGTAATGATGAGAGAGATATAGTCTCTAGAGACGTTTAAACCAGGTGATGTCATCGCATATGTAGGAGGTGGAACAACATGGTTGGTTAAGGCATATTGAGCAGGGCTAGAGGCTCTACAGGGAAATAAGACAGTAATCACTAACCAGGACAGTAATGGATGAAGCATATTGATATTAGAGAGAGGCATGCGTAGCCAAGTGAACATATGGGTCCAGTGAGTGGTTGGGCTGACTGGGGACATGGCAATTCAGACAGTTAGCAGGCCGATGCTAACAAGCTAACAGTTAGTAGGCCGGGGCTAAACAAGCTAGCAGTTAGCAGACCGGGGCTGGCAAGCTAGCAGTTAACAGACCAGGGCTAGCAAGTTAGCCTTTGGGGGACGTCGCGATGGTAAGTCTGTTTTTGCCTCTTCGTGCGGTGACGTCGATAGACCAGTCGTGGAATTAGTAGGGTTCCATGTAACTCTAGGTAGCTAGTAGGCCGTGGTTAGCAGAATGGGCCTTCAGCGGACGTCGCGTCTGAGGGGCCTGTTGGAATCCTCGGTCGGTATTCCAGTCGTAGAGGATTGGCGGGGTTCCGTGCCCCGTATCGGCAGTAGAAGGGGTCCGGATATTGTAGCCCAGGAGTGGGCTTCGGTGGTAGCACAGGAGCCCTGGCCGGGCTAGCTTCAGGCTAATTGGTGCTTGCTCCGGGATGGAAATGCTAGCCAGGAGTAGTCACCCGGGATTGCGGTTAGCTAGTTGCGAAGATCCAGATGAAAATGTTCAGAGTTTGCGGTAGGAATCCGGGGATATGGAGAGAAAAAAAAAATAGGTCCGTTAACCTGGTTTGAGTCACGCTGTTCGAACTGGCGAGAGCTTTCCGAGCTGAAGGTTAGCTGATGACGGCTAGCAATGTTTTGCTGACTGATAGCTGGTAGGTAGTTAGCTGGCTAGCTTCAGTTGAGGGATTCCAGATCCGAAGTAAATAAAAATACTTTAGAAAAAAAACAGATCCACGCCACATTGGGTGAGGCAGGTTGCAGGAGAGTATTTAGAAGTTGAGGTTTAGGAAAATATTTTTAAAAGATATGCGAAAAAAAAAATGTAAAAAGATATATGCAAGGGACACGACAGGACAAAGACGTCTGACTGCTACGCCATCTTGGATCATAAGATTACTGTCCTACTGACCTGTAGCCTGTCCTGCTCCACACAGAAACACCTCTACTGACATGTAGTCTGTCCTGCTCCACACAGAAACACCTCTACTGACCTGTAGTCTCTCCTGCTCCACACAGAAACACATCTACTGACCTGTAGTCTCTCCTGCTCCACACAGAAACACCTCTACTGACCTGTAGTCTGTCCTGCTCCACACAGAAACACCTCTACTGACCTGTAGCCTGTCCTGCTCAACACAGAAACACCTCTACTGACCTGTAGTTCTCCTGCTCCACACAGAAACACCTCTACTGACCTGTCGTCTGTCCTGCTCCACACAGAAACAGCTCTACTGACCTGTAGTCTCTCCTGCTCCACACAGAAACACCTCTACTGACCTGTAGTCTCTCCTGCTCCACACAGAAACAGCTCTACTGACCTGTAGTCTCTCCTGCTCCACACAGAAACACCTCTACTGACCTGTAGTCTCTCCTGCTCCACACAGAAACACCTCTACTGACCTGTAGTCTCTCCTGCTCCACACAGAAACACCTCTACTGACCAAAGACGTCTGACTGCTACTCCATCTTGGATTACATAATATGGATTAGTCTCTGAAAGCTAGGCCTCCACCAAGGGCAGAGTATTGTACTCAAACACCTTTCCTTCCTCACCCTGGTGATATAAAATAAATCCCCTATTCCGAGGTCTTTTAAAAAAATGTTTGATGAGCTCAGGCGATAGCTTGGCAAGGAAGATGAAATAAAAATATGACATTTTTGGGTCCTTTTTTTGTAATATTGATGGCATATTGTTGTAAATAGAGCGGGGTCGGTGTCCTTTACTTGGCCGTATCGATTCGCCCTTCAGCTGTTGGCGGCTGGGTGCGAGGAGAGGCGAGAGAGAAAAGGAGAAGAGAGAAAAGGGGGAGAGAAAGTGGAGGGGAGGCGAGGCGAAGCAGGGACTCTGCTGTTGATAATCCACACGGTGTCTCTGGGTGCGTTATTGACTCTGCTGCAGCTACTGCCCGTGGCGCTCCATTTTTCACCCGTCGCCATGACAATCGGAATAAAACACAGGATGGCTAGCGCCGTGCTGCCTGCCGCAGATTCAGCCTCCCGCTCTCTCTCTCTCCCCCCCATCTCCCCCTCTCTCTCCCCCCTGTGCAGCACAGAGAGATTAGAGCGATTCAGAAAAGAAAGGGACAGATTTTTTTTTAACACCACACTGGGAGGAAAAATCATATAGAATTTAATTGGTGGGGAAGTAAATCACACATTTACTAAGTGTTACATTTATAGCTTAGCTATTGAATACGAAGGAAATATTGTAGGTAGGCAAAATATCAAGAGATCAGTTAGGTTTAGGTGTCGTTTCATGTGGATAGATTAGCATCAGTCTAATAATAGGGTTTCTGGTTGGTTTGGATTTGTTCTTTAGACAGAATGGGCTCCTACTGATAACCTGTCTTTTATGGAAAAACACCCTCGAGCTTTGTGTGTGTGTGTGTGTGTGTGTGTGTGTGTGTGTGTGTGTGTGTGTGTGTGTGTGTGTGTGTGTGTGTGTGTGTGTTTTTCAACATCAGTAAGGTGACACACAGTCCACCGTCTTCAGTAGCTCCATTATAAAACACAGTAATAAAAACTAAGACCATTATAATAACACTAATACAAACTATATAAGACATTATAAAAACAGTCCTCAGTATTAAAAACTATATAAGATCATTATAAAGACAATATATGTGTTTGTTCTCTGGTGACCAAAATGTCCAATGTATTTATAACTATTGCAAAAACATGAAACAAGTGCTTGATGATTTGAGCCAGGTGTTTGGAGACTTCTGTTTGAATCGATCAATTAAATTAATTCATAAATGTATTTTACTATTAGGATAGTTCAGTCAGTAACCTTATCGCCACTGTTTTCCAGGGAATCCCGTGAATGTGTGTGTGTGTGTGTGTGTGTGTGTGTGTGTGTGTGTGTGTGTGTGTGTGTGTGTGTGTGTGTGTGTGTGTGTGTGTGTGTGTGTGTGTGTGTGTGTGTGTGTGTGTGTGTGTGTGTGTGTGTGTGTGTGTGTGTGTGTGTGTGTGTGTGTGTGTGTGTGTGTGTGTGTGTGGCTCAGTTGGTAGAGCATGGTGTTTGCAATGCCAGGGTTGTGGGTTCGATTCCCACAGGGGACCAGTACGAAAAAAAAAAAAGATGTATGCATTCACTACTGTAAGTCGCTCTGGATAAGAGCGTCTGCTAAATGACTAAAATGTAAAAATGTGTGTGTAGATGTCTATTGTAGTTTATGACACAACTGTAGCTAGTTAGCGTTGTCTATTGTAGTCTATGACACAACTGTAGCTAGTTAGCGTGGTCTATTGTAGTCTATGACACCATTGTAGCTAGTTAGCATTGTCTATTGTAGTCTATGACACCACTGTCACTAAGTGTAGTCTGGCCCAGGGGTGTGAAGGTGAACGGAAAGGCTGGAGCAACGAACCGCCCTTGCTGTCTCTGCCTGGCTGGTTTCCCCTCTTTCCACTGGGATTCTCTGCCTCTACCCCTATTACGGGGGCTGAGTCACTGGCTTACTGGTGTTCTTCCATGCCGTCCCTAGGAGGGGTGCATCACTTGAGTGGGTTGAGTCACTGACGTGGTCTTCCTGTCTGGGTTTTTGCCCCCCCTTGGGCTGTGCCGTGGCGGAGATCTTTGTGGGCTATACTCGGCCTTGTCCCGGGATGGTATGTTGGTGGTTGGAGATATCCCTCCAGTGGTGTGGAGGCTGTGCTTTGGCAAAGTGGGTGGGGTTATATCCTACCTGTTTGGCCCTGTCCGGGGGTTTCATCGGATGGGGCCACAGTGTCTCCTGACCCCTCCTCTCTCAGCCTCCAGTATTTATGCTGCAGTAGTTTATGTGTCGGGGGGCTAGGGTCAGTCTGTCACATCTGGAGTATTTCTCTTGTCTTTTCCGGTGTCCTGTGTGAATTTAAATATGCTCTCTCTAATTCTCTTTCTCTTTCTTTCTTTCTCTCTCTCGGAGGACCTGAGCCCTAGGACCATGCCTCAGGCCGTGCTGCTGCTCCAGTTCCAACTGTTCTGCCTGCAGCTATGGAACCCTGACCTGTTCGCCGGACGTGCTACCTGTCCCAGACCTGTTGTCCCAGACCTGCTGGAACCCTGACCTATTCACCGGACGTGCTACCTGTCCCAGACCTGCTGTTTTCAAATCTCTAGAGACAGCAGGAGCGGTAGAGATACTCTCAAAGATCGGCTATGAAAAAGCCAACTGACACTTACTCTTGTGTTACTGACTTGTTACACCCTCGACAATTACTATGATTATTATTATTTGACAATGCTGGTTATTTATGAACATTTGAACATCTAGGCCATGTTCTGTTATAATCTCCACCCGGCACAGCCAGAAGAGGACTGGCAACCCCTCATAGCCTGGTTCCTCTCTAGGTTTCTTCCTAGGTTCTGGCCTTTCTAGGGAGTTTTTCCTAGCCACCGTGCTTCTACACCTGCATTGCTTGCTTATTGGGGTTTTAGGCTGGGTTTCTGTACAGCACTTTGAGATATCAACTGATGTAAGAAGGGCTATATAAATACATTTAATTTGATTTGTAGCTAGTTAGCATTGTCTATTGTAGTCTATGACACCACTGTAGCTAGTTAGCATTGTCTATTGTAGTCTATGACACCACTGTAGCTAGTAAGCATTGTCTATTGTAGTCTATGACACCACTGTAGTTAGTTAGCATTGTCTATTGTAGTCTATGACACCACTGTAGCTAGTTAGCGTTGTCTATTGTAGTCTATGACACCACTGTAGCTAGTTAGCATTCCAGTGCTTACAGCAGTCAGTCCACTAGCTCAGTGTTTCTCAACCCTGTTCTTCCAGTCCCCCCCCCAAAAGTACACATTGTTATTGTAGCCCTGGACAAGCACACCTGATTCAACTAATCATCAAGCCCTCAATGAGGTGTGTTTGACCAGGGCTACAACAACAATGTGTACTGTTGGACCAGGGTTGAGAAACACTGCTCTAGCAGCTTGTGTAGTGTGTGTGTGTGTGTGTGTGTGTGTGTGTGTGTGTGTGTGTGTGTATATATATATGTGTGTGTGTGTGTGTGTGTGTGTGTGTGTGTGTGTGTGTGTGTGTGTGTGTGTGTGTGTGTGTGTGTGTGTGTGTGTGTGTGTGTGTGTGTAGGTGCGTGTAGGTGTGTGTGTGTGTGTGTGTGTGCGCGTCATGATGTAATACAAGTCACACAGAAGAGAGGAAGGCCATTACCATCGCGTTGATAAGCACTTATCACAAAGCTCATTTGCGATTCTAATGCTGCCCTCCGTGTATTGAGCTGTTTCAACAAGTAGCCATAATGCCTTCCAACCCGGAGCAGTCCGGTGAAAATGTACAGCAGAGGCGACGGTCAAATTCAATTATAACTGCTACAATTGGCTGGAGGGAGACTCTATAAACCCTGTCTCATTTGCCGTCTCTGGGTCGGCTGTCGTAATTGGTTAACTGGAGCCCTTGATGATGATGACGATGATGAGGGCTCTCTCTCTCTCTCTCTGAACGTCCGACTGGAGCTTTTCATTGGCTTCTTGATCTGTTTTTCTGTTTATCTGTTTTTCCTTTACTTATACTTTAGTCTGTGTCCCCCCCCCCCCCCCCCCCCCCTCAACCCTTATATGGTGATTCGTGACTCATCAGACACCTCAATAGGTGGGTCACAAAGAAAAAAGTTTGGGAACCCCTGTTATAGACTACTGAGCTTTATCTGTGGTAACAACAGACTCCCCTGTGTTATTACACATGTAAGATCTTAAATTGAGCCAGTTTGCTAAAGCAGGAAAACAATCCTGCCGTAACAGGAAGTGTGAATTTTTATGTGGATTTTAATTAATGTTTTTTTAAAGATGACATTTTAAAGTTCAGAAGCCTTTTTAAAACCTCAAATACACTACAAATACAAGAAAGTTCTACAACAGGTTGCTCAAATTAAGATCCTACATCCGTAGTTACTACTGACCAGTGGAGGCTCCTCAGAGGAGGAAGGGGAGGACCATCCTCCTCAGTGAATTTCATTAAAAAAAATTGTGTAACATTGAAAAGTCATTATTTTTAGATAAAACTGTACTAAATATATTCATGTCACCAAATAATTGATTAAAACACACTGTTTTGCAAAGAAAGTCTACAGTTTCCTCAACAGCACTTTGTGTGGTAGCACCATGGTGTAGCCGGAGGACAGCTAGCTTCCGTCCTCCTCTGGGTACATTGACCTCAATACAAAACCTAGGAGGCTCATGGTTCTCACCCCCTTCCATAGACTTACACAGTATTTGTTACAACTTCCGGAGGGCGTCCTCCAACCTATCGGAACTCTTGCAGCATGAACTGACATGTTGTCCACCCAATCAAAGGATCAGAGAATGAATGTAGTCCTGAAGGCATAAGCTACAGCTAGCTAGCACTGCAGTGCATAAAATGTGGTGAGTAGTAGATTCAAAAAGAGAGAAAGACAATAGTTGAACAGTTTTCAACAAATTAATTTCTTCAAAAATGAAGTAGAAGCAAGAGAGAGAGATTTTGTCTTTTTCTTTCCAGTTTCACTTACTTAGCTAGCAAATGCAGCTGGTTAGTTTAGTTACTCAAACACCCAGCTCAAACAGAGGGTTGCTATGTTAGCTAGCTGGTTATAACAGAGGGTTGCTATGTTAGCTAGCTGGCTATGACTATCCAACACAACACTGGAACTCTTCCAAGTCAAGGTAAGCTTTTGGTTGTACTAATTTATTGCCACCGGGGCCGCCGGTCTAACTGCTTACTGACTATACACTGTAATGTTACTGTATGATTGTAGCAGGTTAGAACACGTTAGTTCTATTAGCTATGCTGACTAGGACGTTACTTTAACTAATATTGTGACAACGATGTAGGCTGTGTGTAGCAGTTCTAACATGGTTTGGCTTGGAAAGGATTTTTCGCCTGGTCACATACAGAGGATGTGTTATTTATTGAAGTCCACAAGCAAAGGGAAAAGGTGAGTGGAGGAGAACGCATAGAGGAGGAATACAACATGGCTGCTATGAAAGTGAACTGTGTTAATTCGTGATCAGGGGTGTATTCATTCCGCCGATTCTGTTGAAAAACGTTTCTTAAACGGAAGCAAACTAAACGGGGATAAAAAAAAATACCTGAATTTGTCCAATAGAAACTCTTGTTTGCAACTGTTGGACTAATGATTACGCCCTAGATAAGCTAGATGCAGGCAAGAGTGTGCAAGGTAGTATTGAATGTCACTGTCTGTCCATGTGTCACTGTCTGTCATCTCAAATGTTGCTCTCGGCCTGTGTGCACCTACGCTGTAAGCTTTCATTCATAGGCTAGTTTGTAGCAACCTCATGATGGGTAAAGGGAACATTTGATTATCATGTAGTATCCTAAACCTATCACTGTTACATTGAACTGAGTGAATGGAATATGAATGACGGTCACCCAATATGCTGTTATAGAAATAAGGCCATGCTCATCAAAAATAAATGGTCTTCCCTCATCATAAATGGCACTGACCACCACTGTATCTGCAACTATCTACTGTCCTGTGTCCATAGTTACTACTGACCTGCTGTATCTGCAACTGTCTACTGTCCTGTGTCCATAGTTACTACTGTAGGAACCCAGAGCACTGTAGGAACCCAGAGCACTGTAGGAACCCAGAGTACTGTAGGAACGGAACCCAGAGCACTGTAGGAACCCAGAGTACTGTAGGAACCCAGAGCTCTGTAGGAACGGAACCCAGAGCACTGTAGGAACCCAGAGCACTGTAGGAACCCAGAGCACTGTAGGAACCCAGAGTACTGTAGGAACGGAACCCAGAGTACTGTAGGAACCCAGAGTACTGTAGGAACCCAGAGCACTGTAGGAACCCAGAGTACTGTAGGAACCCAGAGCACTGTAGGAACGGAACCCAGAGTACTGTAGGAACCCAGAGCACTGTAGGAACCCAGAGCCCTGTACGAACCCAGAGTACTGTAGGAACCCAGAGTACTGTAGGAACCCAGAGCTCTGTAGGAACCCAGAGCACTGTAGGAACCCAGAGCTCTGTAGGAACCCAGAGCACTGTAGGAACCCAGAGCCCTGTAGGAACCCAGAGCTCTGTAGGAACGGAACCCAGAGTACTGTAGGAACCCAGAGCACTGTAGGAACCCAGAGTACTGTAGGAACGGAACCCAGAGCACTGTAGGAACGGAACCCAGAGTACTGTAGCAACCCAGAGTACTGTAGGAACCCAGAGTACTGTAGGAACCCAGAGTACAGTAGGAATGGAACCCAGAGCACTGTAGGAACCCAGAGTACTGTAGGAACCCAGAGCACTGTAGGAATGGAACCCAGAGTACTGTAGGAACCCAGAGTACTGTAGGAACCCAGAGCACTGTAGGAACCCAGAGTACTGTAGGAACCCAGAGTACTGTAGGAACCCAGAGCACTGTAGGAACCCAGAGTACTGTAGGAATGGAACCCAGAGTACTGTAGGAACCCAGATTACAGTAGGAACCCAGAGTACTGTAGGAGCCCAGAGTACTGTAGGAACCCAGAGCACTGTAGGAACCCAGAGTACTGTAGGAACCCAGAGCACTGTAGGAACCCAGAGTACTGTAGGAACCCAGAGTACCGTAGGAACGGAACCCAGAGCACTGTAGGAACCCAGAGCACTGTAGGAACCCAGAGTACTGTAGGAACAGAACCCAGAGTACTGTAGGAACCCAGAGCACTGTAGGAACAGAACCCAGAGTACTGTAGGAACCCAGAGCTCTGTAGGAACCCAGCGTACTGTAGGAACCCAGAGTACTGTAGGAACCCAGAGCACTGTAGTAACCCAGAGCACTGTAGGAACCCAGAGTACTGAAGGAACCCAGAGTACTGTAGGAACCCAGAGCACTGTAGGAACCCAGAGTACTTTAGGCACCCAGAGCACTGTAGGAACCCAGAGCACTGTAGGAACCCAGAGTACTGTAGGAACCCAGAGTACTGTAGGAACCCAGAGCACTGTAGGAACCCAGAGTACTGAAGGAACACAGAGTACTGAAGGAACCCAGAGTACTGTAGGAACCCAGAGTACTGTAGGAACCCAGAGTACTGTAGGAACCCAGAGCACTGTAGGAACGGATTCCAGAGTACTGTAGGAACGGAACCCAGAGCACTGTAGGAACCCAGAGTACTGTAGGAACCCAGAGTACTGTAGGAACCCAGAGCACTGTAGGAACCCAGAGCACTGTAGGAACCCAGAGTACTGTACGAACCCAGAGTACTGTAGGAACCCAGAGCACTGTAGGAACCCAGAGTACTGTAGGAATCCAGAGTACTGTAGGAACGGAACCCAGAGTACCGTAGGAACCCAGAGTACCGTAGGAACCCAGAGTACTGTAGGAACCCAGAGCACTGTAGGAAATAGAATTAGTGTAGTAATTCTATAGTTCTGTGAATCTATCTCTCTGTCTGTGTGTGTGCATGACCAGACAGAGTTACAGACAACTATAAGAGAGAAATTGATTAATGCATTGAGTTGTTTACTGTACCAAGGAGCCAATAAATCTCACCTTATTGTCTATGGATCTAAGTCAGTTGTAACTTCTGTATTTTATATGATTTTATATACATTTTTTCTGATTCTGTCCTCCCGGGCCTGAATATTAGCTGTGTTTTTATGTTCCTGTCTGTTTTTAACTCTTTTTCAGGCTCGGCTAACGCCCCACTATGGTAATTAACAAACAACACTTCCCTAATCATCCCACTGTTGCCCAATCAATCCCTCCCAACATTGATCTTTTTTAAATCTTTAGCTAGAGAGAGAGAGAGAGAGAGAGAATTACATAGCCTGTATCAGTGTTGTGGGTTTGAGTTGTGCATCCTTTAGCTAGTATTTGAAGCTGAAGTAAAAGTGCGGTAACTGCAGTCGACTGTGATATTTTAGACGCAGTAATTGTAGCATACTGCAGTTTATTCAGCACTCTAACTGCAGTTATACTGCACTCTGACTGCGATCTTTTTTCGTAAGGGAAGTTGGTTCTTTCACTGATAATCATAAGAAACAAGATTCTATCCACTTCTTGTTCTTTCCGCGTTGACACATAGAGATCGCAACGTTGTATCTGCCCCATTATGGCATCTGTGAGCACACGGGCAGCGCCATTCAGACATATAGCAAGTTGCCCCATTAGCCAAACCGTTTACAATATTAAATTGGCTATTGTTGCATAATAATAAGAATGGCGCCAGAGGGGACAGGACTGTTTTGCTAGCACAGACTGGAATATGTTCCGGGATTCATCCAATGGCGTTGAGGAGTATACCACTTCAGTCACCGGCTTCATCAATAAGTGCATCGATGACGTTATCCCCACAGTGACCATACGTACATATCCCAACCAGAAGCCATGGATTGCAGGCAACATCCGCACCGAGTTAAAGGCTAGAGTTCGGATGCTTATAAAAAATCCCGCTATGCCCACAGATGAACCATCAAACAGGCAAAGCGTCAATACAGGACTAAGATTGAATCCTACTACGCCATCGCTGACGCTCGTCGGATGTGGCAGGGCTTGCAAACTATTACGGACTACAAAGGGAAACCCAGCCGCGAGCTGCCCAGTGACGCAAACCTTCCAGACGGACTAAATGTCTTTTATGCTCGCTTCAAGGCAAGCAACATTGAAGCATGCATGAGAGTACCAGCTGTTCCAGACGACTGCGTGATCATGCTCTCCATAGCCAATGTGAGCAAGACCTTTTAAACAGGTCAACATTCACAAGGCCGCAGGGCCAGACAGATTACCAGGATGTGTACTTAGAGCATGCGTGGACCAACTGGCAAGTGTCTTCACTGACATTTTCAACCTGTGCCTGACCGAGTCTCTAATACCTACATGTTTCAAGCAGACCACCATAGTCCCTGTGCACAAGAATGCGAATGTAACATGCCTAAATGACTACCGACCCGTAGCACTCACGTCAGTAGCCATGAAGTGCTTTGAAAGGCTGGTCATGGCTCACATCAACACCAACATCCCGGAAATCCTAGACCCACTCCAACAACACATCTGCAACGCTGATCCTCAACACGGGGGCCCCACAGGGGTGCATGCTTAGTCCCCTCCTGTACTTCCTGTTCACCCATGACTACGTGGCCAAGCACGACTCCAACACCATCATTAAGTTTTGCTGACGACACAACAGTGGGAGACCTGATCACCGACAACGATGAGACGGCCTATAGGAGGTCAGAGAACTGGCAGTGTGGTGCCAGGACAACAACCTCTTCCGCAACGTGATCAAGACAAAGGAGATGATTGTGAACTATAGGAAAAGGAGGGCCGAACACACTCCTGTTCACATTGATGCGGCTGCAATTAAGCGGGTTGAGAGTTTCAAATTCCACATCCCCAACAAACTATCATGGTCCAAACACACCAAGAAAGTTGTGAAGAGGGCACGACAATGCCTTTTCCCCCTCAGGAGACTGAAAAGATTTGGCATGGGTCCCCAGATCCTCAAACAGTTCTACAGCTGCACCATCGAGAGCATCCTGACCGGTTGCATCACCGCCTGGTATGGCAACTGCTCGGCATCCAACCATAAGGCGCTACAGATGGTAGTGCGTATGGCCCAGTACATCACTGGGGCCAAGCTTCCTGCCATCCAGGACCTACAGTTGAAGTCGGAAGTTTACATACACTTAGGTCGGAATTGTGATACAGTGAATTATAAGTGAAATAATCTGTCTGTAACCAATTGTTGGAAAAATTACTTGTGTCATGCACAAAGTAGATATCCTAACCGACTTGCCAAAACTATAGTTTGTTAACAAGAAATTTGTGAAGTGGTTGAAAAAACGAGTTTTAATGACTCAAACCTAAGTGTAAGTAAACTTCCGACTTCAATTGTAATTCACCAATACATTTCTATCAGGTTGTAATTCACTTTAGTGTTTGCTGCCTCCAGCCATTCGGGAAGCAGTTTCAAAGGCTGGAAATTTTACTACAATCAAACTAGCAAGGGCAATGACCAAGTCAGTCATAACCTGGTTAATAGACTAGCGTATCTATCTATGTGGGTCTTTATTTAGCAAGCTAAAGACACTGTACCTAACGTTAGCTAGCTAGCTGCTGGTAGGCATGCAATGTTTTTTCCTCATTTTGTTTTTTGGTGGCTACAGCTAGATGCAGGTGTCATTTGGTTAGCTAGCAAAAAAATGTGAATTGCTTTGCAAGCTAGCTATGCTCAGGGTTTGCACAAAATGTGCTTGAGGTTCTTAAAGTACTTGAATCTGGCACTCAGATATTCAAGTACCTGGATACCTTGAAAATCAGACATTTTCTCAAGTTGGTTCTTGAAAAGTACGAGAATTAAATTGAGGAGAACAAAAAAATGATCAAATATGTTAATATGAAAAATATTTGAAAAATATATTTGTCTTGCGAATTAATTTCCAGCCAGACTAGCAAGTTTTATTTCCTCACGTGTTTGGTTGCCATGTGAGCGCGCAGGTACAGAACTGACTGATTAGGCGCGCGCCAAACGTCACATCAATAGCTAAAATGCCGGGCAAATGTAGATTCAACCCTGCGAATGAGTGGAATCATGAATGATTCATGTATGCTCGTTAGGTTCGCTTGCTCCAATTGGCCTTGTTAGCAAAGCATTCGTTCTCCACTCTGTCCAACGGGAAACTCCACCCACCACATAGGCCGAGAGGCGAAACAAACTACCTCAGTCCAGACCTACTATGGCAAGTAGCAGAGAGACGCCGCTGACAATGGGAATTCTCATCCATCGACTCCTGTTGTGTCAACAGACATCCCCCAAACCCCCCCCTTAACTCTCTGAGAATTAATAGGTGACCAAAAATATGTTGATGTGTCCTTGAGAAAGGCACGTAACCCTAATCACTCCGGATAAGAGCGTCTGCTAAAATGAAATAAAATGTAAAATATGTATTGGAGGTGGAGAGTCATCAATCTCATGTGTTTTTTCGTTGGATTATCAAGTTGGTGGGGTAGCTAATCTATTAAGGGTCCCTCAAAGATAAGTTTATGTGTAGTGGGGCCCCTCTCTACCACACCCTTTCACATGTTGCAGCAAATCAGTACTACTGGTAAATAGTCACTGATATTTCAGTCAGATGTCTAGCTAGCCAGGTAGCTAGCTATAACTCAATGGCTAGAAGGATGAAATTAGAAGCTAATGTTGAACAGAGCCTGACCTCAGCAGGAGCAGTTGACTGAAATAAATCTAGCTATAGTCAAAAGATACTATAAGTTCTCATAAGAAAATACATTTTCTTTATAGAGAGTAGTGAGACACAGTGGTGAGTCAGGCTGCAATGAAAGAGGCAAAGGAGATACAGAGAGAGAGAGAGGAAGCATTGAAGCAAGCAGGGAGAGAGGTTAGTAGTACAGTGGTTCCCAAACTTGTGGTCCGGGACCCATGTGGGGTCCCCTAAAATGTATATAGGGTCCCCTGAGAGAATCTTTAATCTCATCAAACACATGATTAACTATTAATAATAAATGTTTCTCTTCAAATGGGTTAATAACAATGAATAATAATTTTTTCTCTTCAAATGGGTTAATAACAATTAATAATAATTGTTTCTCTTCAAATGAGTATAGAATACAACATTTTAGAGTCAACTAATAGCCTTTTACCCTGTCAGAATTTACTTTCATGTCATTATGTGTTGGGACAGACTGTGGGACCTACAATTTAGTGAAATATAAAGACAATTTAATATTATGTTCAAAGTAGCCACCCTTTGTCTTGATGACAGCTTTGCACACTCTTGGAATTCTCTCACCCAGCTTCATGAGGTAGTCAGCTGGAATGCATTTCAATTAACAGGTGTGCCTTGTTAAAAGTTCATTTGTGCAATTTCTTTCCTTTTAATGCGTCAGTTGTGTTGTGACATGGTAGGGGGGTATTGTCACGGTTGTCGTTGGTGAAGGAGGACCAATACGCAGCAGGTATGTGTATGCTCATCTTAAATTATATTTATTTTCAAAATTTGAATACAAAAATAACACGAGAACTAACGAAACCACGAACGAACAAAACAGTCTGGCAAAGCCTAAGGCTCAACACAGAACAATCACCCACAAATACCAAACACAAACACACCCTACTATATGGGACTCTCAATCAAAGGCAGATAGACAACACCTGCCTTCAACTGAGAGTCCCAACCCCAATTAACCAAACATAGACATACACTTACTAGACTCACCATAGAAATACTTAAACATAAACCAAAACCCGGAATTACTTAAACCAAATGCCCCTTCACCAAAACACACCACCCCGAACCACATAAAACGAATACCCTCTGCCACGCCCTGACCAAACTACAAAAACAATTAACCTTATACTGGCCAGGACGTGACAGTGGGTATTCGTTTTATGTGGTTCGGGGTGGTGTAGCACAGTGCCGTCGTTGACGGCAGCCACCCTCCCTTCCCTCACTTTAGTAAGGGGGAATTTTTCTTTTGGGTGTTGCTTGGGGTTATTTTTTGTTAAGGTGCTTCCGGGGTAGCACCTTTAAGGGGGGGGTACTGTCACGTCCTGGCCGGTATAAGGTTAATTGTTTTTGTAGTTTGGTCAGGGCGTGGCAGAGGGTATTCGTTTTATCAGTTGCTACTGATGGCAGTAAAGCAGGACCTACTGCTGTAAACACACGGTCCAGATCAAAGTGAATGATGGCAGGGCCTACTTCCTGTTAACACACAGTCCAGTTCATAGTGAATGATGCAGGTCCTACTTCCTGTTAACACACGGTCCAGTTCATAGTGAATGATGGCAGGGCCTACTTCCTGTTAACACACGGTCCAGTTCAAAGTGAATGATGGCAGGTCCTACTGCCTGTAAACACACAGTCCAGTTCAAAGTGACTCAAGCAAGACTACCAGGCTACTATCTCTCTCTCTCTGCTCAGGCAAGGCTACCAGGCTGCCATCTCTCTCTCTCTCTGCTCAGGCAAGGCTACCAGGCTGCCATCTCTCTCTCTCTCTGCTCAGGCAAGGCTACCAGGCTGCCGTCTCTCTCTCTCTCTCTGCTCAGGCAAGACTACCAGGCTGCCATCTCTCTCTCTCTCTGCTCAGGCAAGGCTACCAGGCTGCCGTCTCTCTCTCTCTCTGCTCAGGCAAGGCTACCAGGCTGCCGTCTCTCTCTCTCTCTGCTCAGGCAAGGCTACCAGGCTGCCGTCTCTCTCTCTCTCTGCTCAGGCAAGGCTACCAGGCTGCCGTCTCTCTCTCTCTCTCTGCTCAGGCAAGGCTACCAGGCTGCCATCTCTCTCTCTCTCTCTGCTCAGGCAAGGCTACCAGGCTACTATCTCCTATCTAATTGGGCCCCCTGAGTGCCACAGCTCTCTGACATGGTTCACACCTCTGACTTATCCTGGACATCTCTAAGGTGGATCTCTTCTTCCCCCCTTGCCGGGTGTTCCTCTACCTTCTGCTCACTCTGCCTCTTTGTGTTTGGCTCAGATCCTACGGGAAGAAATTAACATCTGGCTTGCTGATACTGTACGTTTTCGATGATTGTCTCTGTTATTTGGGATCTCTAAGTCGGTGTCTGTTTCAAGCCTCCCGTTCTCCTGTCCGCATGAATTGACTGAATTTCAAATCACACTGCCCTGCAGCTTTTCCCCAAGTAATCACTTTAGAGCTCACTCCCCCCCAAATTGGGGGGGTGTGAATAGTATTTTAGAAAAGTCGTCTTGGGAATATAATTTAACTGTGTGTATAATATTGTGGAGAAATTGTTTTATATCTTACAATTTCACTATATCACTACAATTTTAAACATTTCGATAAATCGTTATTGTACTACCAGTTGGTGTAATTTTAATTCCTGTTTTAAAACATCTCGTAGTTTTATGTTTGATTCATTATAGTTATATTATAGTGGTAATAAATGAAAATCACGTTTTTAACTATACTGCCCCTTTAAGTAGTGCGCCATATATAGGGAATAGGGTTCTATAGGGCTGTGGTCTAAAGTAGTGCACTATATAGGGAATAGGGTTCTATAGGGCTGTGGTCTTAAGTAGTGCACTATATAGGGAATAGGTTTCTATAGGGCTGTGGTCTAAAGTAGTGCACTATATAGGGAATAGGTTTCTATAGGGTTGTGGTCTAAAGTAGTGCACTATATAGGGAATAGGTTTCTATAGGGCTGTGGTCTAAAGTAGTGCACTATATAGGGAATAGGGTCCCATAGGGCTCTGGTCTAAAGTAGTGCACTATATAGGGAATAGGGTTCTATAGGGCTCTAGTCTAAAGTAGTGCACTATATAGCGAATAGGGTTCCATTTGGAACGCGGTGGCAGGGAGGTAGGTGGGAAAGAGGTCTGTCTTACTCGACCAAACTATAGAGATCCGTCCCAGCCAAGCCAAACCAGCCAGTCAACTCCCAGCCCTCCGTCCCAAGCCAATGGCCATGACGGTGTGATGATTATTATCGATCGGCCAGTCGGCAGCTTAGCCAGCGCAGTGGGCTGATCAACTGATACAGGAACAGGGCTCAGAGTAGAGCGGGTTGAAGCTGAGGCAGCTAAAATAAGGCCCCATCTTGATTGGGGCTCGAGATGAGATATGAGTGCCCAGATAAATGTAACTGATGATGAGCTGTGAATGGCCAAGCAAGAACCTCTCCTTCTCCTGCCCCGGCTCTTGGTGTAGTGACCACTTACCAGGGCTGGGAGGAAGAGGAGATTGATTAACTGTAACTGGCCCCTTTACGGCTCTACTACAGGCCACCATCTTGGATCTGTAGTGACCACTGACCAGGGCTGGGTGCGAGAGGAGTTTGATTAACTGCAACTGGCCCTTATAGCTGTCCTGTGAACGGCCATTTTGGATTTGAGGGTCCTCACCGGTCGCAGCAGATCTGACCAGTTATTAGTGGCTACAAAGGGACTCATTCTCCTGTGCTGTAGTAGTCCTGATGGAAAGGAGAAAGGGGAGGGTGGTTTAAAGCATAGGAGAGAAAAGGCGAGAGGTCAGGAGAGTTGTAAGAGAGGAGGACAGGATGGCCAGAGGAGAGGAAGATGGCCAGAGGAGAAAGATAGGAGAGATCTCTGTTAGGAGAGATCTCTGTTATGAATGCTCTCCTCTCTTTTCTTCCTCTCCTTGCTGCCTCTCCTCTCCTCCTCACCTATTCTTCTCTCCTCTCTTCTCCACTCATCTCTTCCTCTCCTCTCTACCCCTCCTCTCTTCTCCTCTCCTCCTCTCTTCTCCCTGCCTCTCCTCTCCTCCTCTCTTCCTTCTCTCCTCTCGGTTTCCCCAGGTCCCTTGACACCTGACTGGGGAAATAAGGTGGTTGGTTCTCAAATGTTTTTTCTGTGGCTCACTGATTCCTGATAGAAAGATTTATCAGATTGTCAACGAATGGTGACCTGTAAGATCCTAGGCCATTTCAACCCCCTCACCAACCTAATCAAATAAAATAAAATTGTATTTGTCACATGCTTCGTGAACAATAGGTGAACCCTCTCTTTCTAATATTATCCGCCGCATTTGTTGCAACCCCTATTACTAGCCTGTTCAACTTCTCTTTCGTATCGTCTGAGATCCCTAAAGATTGGAAAGCTGCCGCGGTCAACCCCTCTTCAAAGGGGGAGACCAAACTGTTACAGACCTATATCTATCCTACCCTGCCTTTCTAAAGTCTTCAAAAGCCAAGTTAACAAACAGATCACCGACCATTTCGAATCCCACCGTACCTTCTCCACTATGCAACCTGGTTTCCGAGCTGGTCATGGGTGCACCTCAGCCACGCTCAAGGTCCTAAACAATATCATAACCTCCATCGATAAAAGACAATACTGTGCAGCCGTATTCATCGACCTGGCCAAGGCTCTCGACTCTGTTGATCACCGGATTCTTTTCGGGCAGACTCAACAGCCTTGGTTTCTCTAAAGACTGCCTCGCCTGGTTCACCAACTACTTCTTAGACAGGGTTCAGTGTGTCAAATCAGAGGGCCTGTTGTCCGGACCTCTAGCAGTCTCTATGGGGGTACCACAAGGTTCAATTCTTGGGCCGACTCTCTTCTCTGTATACATCAATGATGTTGCTCTTGCTGCTGGTGATTCTCTGATCCACCTCTACGCAGACGACACCATTCTGTATACTTCTGGCCCTTCTTTGGACATTGTGTTAACAAACCTCCATAAGAGCTTCAATGCCATACAACTCTCCTTTTGGTGGCCTCCAACTGCTCTTAAATACAAGCAAAACTAAATGCATGCTCTTCAACCGATCGCTGACCGCACCTGCCCGCCCGTCTAGCATCACTACTCTGGACGGTTCTGACCTAGAATATGTGGACAACTACAAATACCTAGGTGTCTGGCTAGACTGTAAACTCTCCTTCCAGACACACATCAAGAATCTCCAATCCAAAATTAAATCTAGAATCGGCTTCCTATTTCGCAACAAAGCATCCTTCACTCATGCTGCCAAACATACCCTCGTAAAACTGACTATCCTACTGATCCTTGACTTCGGCGATGTCATTTACAAAGTAGCTTCCAACACTCTACTCAGCAAATTGGATGCAGTCTATCACAGTGCCATCCGTTTTGTCACCAAAGCCCCATATACTACCCACCACTGTGACCTGTATGCTCTCGTTGGCTGGTCCTCGCTACATATTTGTCAGCAAACCACTGGCTCCAAGTCATCTATAAGTCTTTGCTAGGTAAAGCTCCGCCTTATCTCAGCTCACTCGTCACCATAGCAGCACCCACCTGTAGCACGCGCTCCAGCAGGTATATTTCATTGGTCACCCCCAAAGCAAACTCCTCATTTGGCCGCCTCTCCTTCCAGTTCTCTGCTACCAATGACTGGAATAAATTGCAAACATCACTGAAGCTGGAAACTCATATCTCCCTCACTCACTTTAAGCGTCAGCTGTCAGAGCATCTTACAGATCATTGCACCTGTACATAGCCCATCTGTTAATAGCCCACCCAACTACCTCATCCCCATATTGTTATTTATTTTTGGGCTCCTTTGCACCCCAGTATCTCTACTTGCACATTCATCTTCTGCTCATCTATCACTCCAGTGTTTAATTGGTACCAGTACTGACTCGATGTGCAGGGGTACCAGTACTGAGTCAATGTGCAGGGGTACGAGGTAATTGAGGTAGATATGTACTGTGGCAAAGAAGGGGGTCGAGTGATAAATGTGAGAGCAGAACTAATAAACGGGCTCTGCCCTATCACTAAAATGGCCACCCCGATCAGAACTACAGATCACAAAATGGCCGACTGCCAAACTACAATTCCCAGAAGCAAGGGGAACCCTCAAAAGTTGGGGCCGACCTACAGATAAGGGGTCAAGACAAACCAGGAAGAGAGAGAGAAAGGGCTGGAAGGATCTGTGAACCATAGAGAAAGAGACAATATATATCGGTTGGTTTACCATGTATGAGCTGGACTGTTTGGACTTATCTACTGGCGTTTGGACCTGGACCTACCAAAAACCCAATTCGTGTACCGAACCCTGCTGTCCTTGACCTTGCCTGTGGCCTGGGTGGAACAGGACGGAGAAACAAACACACAGGTACTGTCCTGTTTGAAAGAACTCTCATTCTGGGGTGTTTTTGGTGACAGTTTCCCACTTAATTTGTGACAAACGCTCCTAATCTTGAAGAGATTTGCCACAGTACATATACTGTAGGTAAGGATAAAGTGACTAGGTAGCAGGATAGATAATAGACAGTAACAGCAGTATACTGTAGGTAGGGGTAAAGGATAGATAATAGACAGTAACAGCAGTATACTGTAGGTAGGGGTAAAGGATAGATAATAGACAGTAACAGCAGTATACTGTAGGTAGGGGTAAAGGATAGATAATAGACAGTATCAGCAGTATACTGTAGGTAGGGGTAAAGGATAGATAATAGACAGTAACAGCAGTATACTGTAGGTAGGGGTAAAGGATAGATAATAGACAGTAACAGCAGTATACTGTAGGTAGGGGTAAAGGATAGATAATAGACAGTAACAGCAGTATACTGTAGGTAGAGTTAAAGTAACTAGGCAACAGGATAGATAATAGACAGTAACAGCAGAATACTGTAGGTAGGGGTAAAGGATAGATAATAGACAGTAACAGCAGTATACTGTAGGTAGGGGTAAAGGATAGATAATAGACAGTAACAGCAGTATACTGTAGGTAGGGGTAAAGTAACTAGGCAACAGGATAGATAATAGACAGTAACAGCAGTATACTGTAGGTAGGGGTAAAAGATAGATAATAGACAGTAACAGCAGTATACTGTAGGTAGGGGGTAAAGGATAGATAATAGACAGTAACAGCAGTATACTGTAGGTAGGGGTAAAGGATAGATAATAGACAGTAACAGCAGTATACTGTAGGTAGGGGTAAAGGATAGATAATAGACAGTAACAGCAGTATACTGTAGGTAGGGGTAAAGGATAGATAATAGACAGTAACAGCAGTATACTGTAGGTAGGGGTAAAGGATAGATAATAGACAGTAACAGCAGTATACTGTAGGTAGGGGTAAAGGATAGATAATTTTACATTTACATTTTACATTTAAGTCATTTAGCAGACGCTCTTATCCAGAGCGACTTACAAATTGGTGCATTCACCTTATGATATCCAGTGGAACAACCACTTTACAATAGTGCATCTAAATCTTTTAGAGGGGGGGGGTTAGAAGGATTACTTTATCCTATCCCAGGTATTCCTTAAAGAGGTGGGGTTTCAGGTGTCTCCGGAAGGTGGTGATTGACTCCGCTGTCCTGGCGTCGTGAGGGAGCTTGTTCCACCATTGGGGTGCCAGAGCAGCGAACAGTTTTGACTGGGCTGAGCGGGAACTGTGCTTCCTCAGAGGTAGGGAGGCGAGCAGGCCAGAGGTGGATGAACGCAGTGCCCTTGTTTGGGTGTAGGGCCTGATCAGAGCCTGAAGGTACGGAGGTGCCGTTCCCCTCACAGCTCCGTAGGCAAGCACCATGGACTTGTAGCGGATGCGAGCTTCAACTGGAAGCCAGTGGAGAGAGCAGAGGAGCGGGGTGACGTGAGAGAACTTGGGAAGGTTGAACACCAGACGGGCTGCGGCATTCTGGATGAGTTGTAGGGGTTTAATGGCACAGGCAGGGAGCCCAGCCAACAGCAATAAACGGTAACAGCAGTATACTGTAGGTAGGGGTAAAGGATAGATAATAGACAGTATCAGCAGTATACTGTAGGTAGGGGTAAAGGATAGATAATAGACAGTAACAGCAGTATACTGTAGGTAGGGGTAAAGGATAGATAATAGACAGTAACAGCAGTATACTGTAGGTAGGGGTAAAATGACTAGACAACAGGATAGATAATAGACAGTATCAGCAGTATACTGTAGGTAGGGGTAAAATGACTAGACAACAGGATAGATAATAGACAGTAGCAGCAGTATACTGTAGGTAGGGGTAAAGTGACTAGGCAACAGGATAGATAATAGACAGTAACAGCAGTATACTGTAGGTAGGGGTAAAGGATAGATAATAGACAGTAACAGCAGTATACTGTAGGTAGGGGTAAAGGATGGATAATAGACAGTAACAGCAGTATACTGTAGGTAGGGGTAAAGGATAGATAATAGACAGTAACAGCAGTATACTGTAGGTAGGGGTAAATCATAGAAAATAGACAGTAACAGCAGTGTACTGTAGGTAGGGGTAAAGGATAGATAATAGACAGTAACAGCAGTATACTGTAGGTAGGGGTAAAGTAACTAGGCAACAGGATAGATAATAGACAGTAACAGCAGTATACTGTAGGTAGGGGTAAAGGATAGATAATAGACAGTAACAGCAGTATACTGTAGGTAGGGGTAAAGGATAGATAATAGACAGTAACAGCAGTATACTGTAGGTAGGGGTAAAGTAACTAGGCAACAGGATAGATAATAGACAGTAACTGCAGTTTATGTGATGAATCAAAAGAGTTAGTGCAAAAAGGGTCATTGCAGATAGTCCGGGTAGCTATTTGGTTAACGATTTGCACTATTTAACAGTCTTGAAAAGCTGGTCAGGGTCCTGTTGGATCCAGACTGGGTGCTCCGGTACCGCTTGCCATCGGTAGCAGAGAGATCAGTCTATGACTTGAATGGTTGGAGTCTTTGACAATTGTTAGGGCCTTGCACTGACACCGCCTGGTATAGAGGTCCTGGATGGCAGGAAGCTCAGACCCAGTGATGTACTGGGCCGTACGCACTACCCTCTGTACGGCCTTGTGGACAGATGCCAAGCAGTTGCCATTGTCCAAAATGACACCCTACTGCCTATATAGTGCACTACTTTAGACCAGAGCCCTATAGAACCCTATTCCCTATATAGTGCACTACTTTAGACCAGAGCCCTATGGAACCCTATTCTCTATATAGTGCACTACTTTAGACCAGAGCCCTATGGAACCCTATTCCCTATATAGTGCACTACTTTAGACCAGAACCCTATTCCCTATATAGTGCACTACTTTAGACCAGAGCCCTATGGAACCCTATTCTCTATATAGTGCACTACTTTAGACCAGAGCCCTATGGAACCCTATTCCCTATATAGGGCACTACTTTAGACCAGAACCCTATGGAACCCTATTCCCTATATAGTACACTACTTTAGACCAGAGCCCTATTGAACCCTATTCCCTATATAGTGCACTACTTTAGACCTGCTCTTTCCATGACAGACTGACTAGGTGAATCCAGGTGAAAGCTATGATCCCTTATTGATGTCACTTGTTAAATCCACTTCAATCAGTGTAGATTTTTTTCATTTTTTTCTTTTTTATTTCACCTTTATTTAACCAGGTAGGCAAGTTGAGGACAAGTTCTCATTTACAATTGCGACCTGGCCAAGATAAAGCAAAGCAGTTCGACACATACAACAACACAGAGTTACACATGTAGTAAAACAAACATACAGTCAAAATAAGTCTATATACAAAGTGAGCAAATGAGGTGAGATAAGGGAGGTAAAGGCAAAAAAGGCCATTGTGGCGAAGTAAATACAATATAGCAAGTAAAACACTGGAATGGTAGATTTGCAGTGGAAGAAAGTGCAAAGTAGAAATAATGGGGTGCAAAGGAGCAAAATAAATAAATAAATACAGTACGGGAAGAGGTAGTTGTTTGGGCTAAATTATAGATGGGCTATGTACAGGTGCAGTGATCTGTGAGCTGCTCTGACAGCTGGTGCTTAAAGCTAGTGAGGGAGATAAGTGTTTCCAGTATCAGAGATGTTTGTAGTTCGTTCCAGTCATTGGCAGCAGAGAACTGGAAGGAGAGACGGCCAAAGGAGGAATTGGCTTTGGGGGTGACCAAAGAGATATACCTGCTGGAACGCGTGCTACAGGTGGGTGCTGCTATGGTGACCAGTGAGCGGAGATAAGGGGGGACTTTACCTAGCAGGGTCTTGTAGATGACCTGGAGCCAGTGGGTTTGGCGACGAGTATGAAGCGAGGGCCAGCCAACGAGAGCGTACAGGTTGCAGTGGTGGGTAGTATATGGGGCTTTGGTGACAAAACGGATGGCACTGTGATAGACTGCATCCAGTTTATTGAGTAGGGTATTGGAGGCTATTTTGTAAATGACATCGCCGAAGTCGAGGATCGGTAGGATGGTCAGTTTTACGAGGGTATGTTTGGCAGCATGAGTGAAGGATGCTTTAATGTGAAATAGGAAGCCAATTCTAGATTTAACTTTGGATTGGAGATGTTTGATGTGAGTCTGGAAGGAGAGTTTACAGTCTAACCAGACACCTAGGTATTTGTAGTTGTCCACATATTCTAAGTCAGAACCGTCCAGAGTAGTGATGCTGGACGGGCGAGCAGGTGTAGTCAGCGATCGGTTGAAGAGCATGCACTTAGTTTTACTTGTATTTACGAGCATTTGGAGGCCACGGAAGGAGAGTTGTATGCCATTGAAGCTCATCTTGAAGGTTGTTAACACAGTGTCCAAAGAAGGGCCAGAAGTATACAGAATGGTGTCGTCTGCGTAGAGGTGGATCAGAGACTCACCAGCAGCAAGAGCGACATCATTGATGTATACAGAGAAAAGAGTTGGCCCAAGAATTGAACCCTGTGGCACCCCCATAGATGAAGGGGAGGAGACGGGTTAAAAGAAGGATTTTTAAGCCTTTAGACATGGATTGTGTATGTGCGCCATTCAGAGTGTGAATGGGCAAGACAAAGTATTTAAGTGCCTTTGAACTGGGGTATGGTAGTAGGTACCAGGCACACCGGTTTGTGTCAAGAACTGCAACGCTGCTGGAATGGTCCACCACCCAAAGCACATCCCGACAACTGTGGGAAGCATTGGAGTTGACATGTAGAGTCCATGCCCCCAACGGATTGAGGCTATTCTGAGGGCAAAAGGGGGAGTGAGGTGCAATTTGTATTTGTATTTATTATGGATCCCCATTAGTTCCTGCCAAGGCAGCAGCTACTGTTCCTGGGGTTTATTATGGATCCCCATTAGTTCCTGCCAAGGCAGCAGCTACTCTTCCTGGGGTTTATTATAGATCCCCATTAGTTCCTGCCAAGGCAGCAGATACTCTTCCTGGGGTTTATTATGGATCCCCATTAGTTCCTGCCAAGGCAGCAGCTACCCTTCTTGGGGTTTATTATGGATCCCCATTAGTTCCTGCCAAGGCAGCAGCTACTCTTCCTGGGGTTTATTATGGATCCCCATTAGTTCCTGCCAAGGCAGCAGCTACTCTTCCTGGGGTTTATTATGGATCCCCATTAGTTCCTGCCAAGGCAGCAGCTACTCTTCCTGGGGTTTATTATAGATCCCCATTAGTTCCTGCCAAGGCAGCAGCTACTCTTCCTGGGGTTTATTATGGATCCCCATTAGATCCTGCCAAGGCATCAGCTACCCTTCTTGGGGTTTATTATGGATCCCCATTAGTTCCTGCCAAGGCAGCAGCTACTCTTCCTGGGGTTTATTATGGATCCCCATTAGTTCCTGCCAAGGCAGCAGCTACTCTTCCTGGGGTTTATTATGGATCCCCATTAGTTCCTGCCAAAGCAGCAGCTACTCTTCCTGGGGTTTATTATGGATCCCCATTAGTTCCTGCCAAGGCAGCAGCTACTCTTCCTGGGGTTTATTATGGATCCCCATTAGTTCCTGCCAAAGCAGCAGCTACTCTTCCTGGTGTCCAGCAAAATTAAGGCAGTTTATACAATTTAAAAAACATTACAATACATTCCCAGATTTCACAACACACAGTGTGGCCTCTGGCCCCTACTCCACCACTACCATATATCTACAACACACTGTGGGGCCTCAGGCCCCTACTCCACCACTACCACATATCTACAATACACTGTGTGGCCTCAGGCTCCTACTCCACCACTACCACATATCTACAACACTACAGTAGTAAATCCATGTATCAGGAAGGTGTTTCTAATGTTTGATATACTACTCAGTGTATTATAGTTCATTATGTCTCAGGTAAAGGTGGTCTACTACACAGCAGGATGAGCAGGATGAGCAGGATGAGAAGGTGAGCAGGATGAGAAGGTGAGCAGGATGAGAAGGTGAGCAGGATGAGCAGGTGAGCAGGATAAGCAGGATGAGCAGGATGAGCAGGTGAGCAGGGTGAGCAGGTGAACAGGGTGAGCAGGATGAGCAGGATGATCAGGATGATCAGATGAGCAGGATGGGCAGGATGGGCAGGTGAGCAGGATGGGCAGATGAGCAGGATGAGCAGGATGGGCAGGTAAGCAGGATGAGCAGGATGGGCAGGTGATCAGGATGAGCAGGTGAGCAGGTGAGCAGGATGAGCAGGTGAGCAGGTGATCAGGATGAGCAGGTGATCAGGATGAGCAGGTGATCAGGATGAGCAGGTGATCAGGGTGTGCAGCATGAGCAGGTGAGCAGGGTCTCTTGGACTATAGTGTGTTTAAAGTTATAGGTCTCAGTCATCTTCCCCTACAGTGATCTGCAGTGGCAGTGTGTAGATATGTGTGTTCTACTGGGTACTCTGTTGACCAGCAGACTGACCCAGGGGGCATGACAGAGGAGAGAGCAGCTGTTGCAGTGAACACTGGGTACTCTCTTGACCAGCAGACTGACCCAGAGGGCATGACAGAGGAGAGAGCAGCTGTTGCAGTGAACACTGGGTACTCTGTTGACCAGCAGACTGACCCAGGGGGCATGACAGAGGAGAGAGCAGCTGTTGCAGTGAACACTGGGTACTCTGTTGACCAGCAGACTGACCCAGAGGGCATGACAGAGGAGAGAGCAGCTGTTGCAGTGAACACTGGGTACTCTGTTGACGGCCGTTAGTAGTATTCTGCCCCCAAATCGAAAACCAACACATTTCAGAAAACACCTTCTACCCAGTCAGATGTTACAAAATTGGGGAAAAAGCGTTTGACTCGGGAGAAATTCAATATGCTGGGAGAAATTCAGTATGTTGTAGATATATGGTAGTGGTGGAGTAGGGGCCAGAGGCCACACTGTGTGTTGTGAAATCTGTGAATGTATTGTAATGTTTTTTAAATTGTATAAACTGCCTTAATATATGCTTAATATATAAGTAAAGCAGCTGAATAATTATATACAAAGTGTGAGTGGGTGTGTAGCTGGATGAGAGTGGACACGGACACACACACAGACACCAATAACAGTTGCCTGTCTACTTCCAAACTTTTTTTTGTGTATCGCCTCGCAGACGTATCCTTGTCCATATTGTAGCCTCAAACTCACAGCCTTTTTGTATTGCTATCACATTACAAAGTAAACCCTTCTGTATTACACACACACACACACACACACACACACTCAACACTCAACACACACACACACTCAATACACACACACTCAACACACACTACACACACA
Source organism: Salmo trutta (assembly GCF_901001165.1). NCBI lineage: Eukaryota > Metazoa > Chordata > Actinopteri > Salmoniformes > Salmonidae > Salmo > Salmo trutta. Next base: position 66,754,941 of record NC_042971.1, on the reverse strand, counting down.
CACTCAACACACACACACACACTCAACACACACTCAACTCACACACACACACACACACACACACACACAGACATCCTACTCACACACTCAACACAAAACACACTCACACACAACACACACACACACACAACACACTCACACACAAAACATTTACACACAACACACAACACACTCAGAGCTTTCTCTCTAAATGTCTCCATTATAATTTGTATAGTAGTGGTGTAAAACTTAACTCTGATTACAGTCTATATATTCTCAGGTTCAAATCCCTTATTAACTCTGATTACAGTTTTCAAAGAAAATGATTCATTCAAATCCAGTGAATCTCGTTTGATAGATTATTTGAGACCAGATGTATTTATTAACTTATCTAGTTAAATAAATGCGATATGTTGACAATGCAATAATAGCATTAAATATAAATGTTTTCTGTCTAACCACTGATTTATGAATCTGTGTAATTTCTTGCTAGTTTCTTAATTTGTCCCTTCCTATTCATCTCTTAATTCACGTTAACAGCATTTAATATAACAATAGATGAGTGTAGTGCTGGTGACTGGTGCATTGCTGAAGGGTCACAGCACAAACCTGGAATAACAGGTGTCTGTCTGTCTGTCTGTCTGTCTGTCTGTCTCTGTCTGTCTGTCTGTCTGTCTGTCTGTCTGTCTGTCTGTCTGTCTGTCTGTCTGTCTGTCTGTCTGTCTGTCTGTCTGTCTGTCTGTCTGTCTGTCTGTCTGTCTGTCTGTCTGTCTGTCTGTCTGTCTGTCTGTCTGTGTCTGTCTCTCTGCCTGTGTGTGTGTGTGTGTGTGTGTGTGTGTGTCTGTCACATCAAGGTCTCTGTGATGAGTAATTATCTCTGACCCATTATTTCAGACCAAGAGAACCTGCAAAAAGAGAAAAATCTCTCTATCCGTTCTATTGAGTTCTCCCTCCATCCATTTCTCTCTCTCTTTTTCTCTCACTCCATCAATTTTCCTTTAAAAATGATCAGGTTTGTTCTCAGCAGTGGCACACTCTCCCTTTCTCTCTGTCCCTCTCTCTCCCTGTCTCACTCTCCCTGTCTCTCTGTCTCTCCTAGGCTCTCTCTCTCCCTTTCTCTCTGTCCCTCTCTCTCCCTGTCTCTCTCTCCCTGTCTCTCTGTCCCTCTCTCTCCCTTTCTCTCTGTCCCTCTCTCTCCCGGTCTCTCGCTCCCTGTCTCTCGCTCCCTGTCTCTCTCTCCCTGTCTCTCTCTCCCTTTCTCTCTGTCCCTTTCTCTCTGTCCCTCTCTCTCCCGGTCTCTCGCTCCCTGTCTCTCGCTCCCTGTCTCTCTCTCCCTGTCTCTCTCTCCCTTTCTCTCTCTCCCTTTCTCTCTGTCCCTCTCTCTCCCGGTCTCTCTCTCCCTGTCTCTCTCTCCCTTTCTCTCTGTCCCTCTCTCTCCCTATCTCTCGCTCCCTGTCTCTCTCTCCCTGTCTCTCTCTCCCTGTCTCTCTCTCCCTGTCTCTCTCTCCCTTTCTCTCTGTCCCTCTCTCTCGCTCCCTGTCTCTCGCTCCCTGTCTCTCTCTCCCTGTCTCTCTCTCCCTGTCTCTCTCTCCCTGTCTCTCTCTCCCTGTCTCTCTCTTCCCTCTCTCTCTCCCTGTCTCTCCCTGTCTCTCTCTCTGTCTCTCCCTGTCTGTCTCTCTGTCTCTCCCTGTCTGTCTCTCTGTCTCTCCCTGTCTCTCCCTGTCTGTCTCCCTGTCTCTCCCTGTCTCTCTCTCTCTGTCTCTCCCTGTCTGTCTCTCTGTCTCTCCCTGTCTCTCTGTCTCTCCCTGTCTCTCTCTTCCCTGTCTCTCTCCCTGTCTCTCTCCCTGTCTCTCCCTGTCTGTCTCTCTGTCTCTCTGTCTCTCCCTGTCTGTCTCTCTGTCTCTCTGTCTCTCCCTGTCTGTCTCTCTGTCTCTCCCTGTCTCTCCCTGTCTGTCTCCCTGTCTCTCCCTGTCTCTCTCTCTCTGTCTCTCCCTGTCTGTCTCTCTGTCTGTCCCTGTCTCTCTCTTCCCTGTCTGTCTCTCTGTCTCTCTGTCTCTCTGTCTCTCCCTGTCTGTCTCTCTGTCTCTCCCTGTCTCTCTCTTCCCTGTCTGTCTCTCTGTCTCTCTGTCTCTCTGTCTCTCTCTGTCTCTCTGTCTCTCCCTGTCTCTCTCTCTCTGTCTCTCCCTGTCTGTCTCTCTGTCTCTCCCTGTCTCTCTCTTCCCTGTCTGTCTCTCTGTCTCTCTGTCTCCCTGTCTCTCTCTCTGTCTCTCCCTGTCTGTCTCTCTGTCTCTCCCTGTCTGTCTCTCTCTCTCCGTCTTCCCTCTCTCTTTCTATTTCACACACTGAGATTTATGGTCTTGCAGACATTGATTTTGCTGCAGCATCGCAGCGCTCAACATTTCTGATTGTTCTCATGGCGAGGAGCACACTGATTCCACAATGCGGGACATGTTGTGTGTGTGTGTGTGTGTGTGTGTGTGTGCTGGCTATGGAAACCCCCACCGCCCCTGAGCAATAACCCTAGAAATACCTTGAGAAATATGCAAATCATTGATTAGTTTGCATTGTGCTGCTACCTTGAAAGGCCTCTGAGTTGATCTCTCATTGTCCAGACAAAGAATGCAAAAACACACACATATATAATATATATATATATATATGAGGTGATGTAGGACAGAGAATAGATATAGGTGAGATAGGGATAGAGGAGAGGGGGAGAGAGGGATAGGAATAGAGGGAAGGGGATAGAGGAGAGGGTGATAGAGGAGAGGGAAGAGAGAGGGGAGGGAGAGGGAGGAGAGCAGAGGGGGAGAGAGAAGAGAAGAGAGGGTGATAGAGGAGGGAGTAGAGGAGAGGAGGGAAGAGAGGAGAGGGGGAGAGAGAGGAGGGAAGAGAGGAGAGAGGAGGGAAGAGAGGAGAGGGGGAGAGAGAGGAGGGAAGAGAGGAGAGAGGAGGGGGAGAGAGGAGGGAAGAGAGGAGAGAGGGAGAGAGGAGGGAAGAGAGGAGAGGGGGAGAGAGGAGAGCAGTTTAAACCTCTTGCGCTGCTCGCATTTGGAAGGGTTGTGTAGGTTACTTTCTAAATGTAATCCTTTATAGGTACAGTTACCTGTTGAAAACTGTAATCCGTGACGTGACTTTTAGATTACCCAAATTCAGTAACGTAATCTCATTACTTTACGCTACTTTTGGATGCCTTTCTCATTAAGCGTCATCTTCCTTCCTGTTCTCTCCTCTCCTCTCTTGTAAATCAGTCTCCTCCCTAACCCTGTCCACTCTGTTTCAGACCTGGATCAGGGGGATGAGATACACGGCACGTATTCCTAAAAACGTCTGAGTGCTGATTTAGGATCAGTTTGGTCTTTTAGATCCTATTGAATAAGATGACATGGATCTGGAACATCTGATACTAGATCAGCACTCCTCTGAGCTGATCCCAGACCAGCGGCATGAGGACAGACACACACACACACTGCTGAAGCCTTTTACCACCTCCTCTGAGCTGATCCCAGACCAGCGGCATGAGGACAGACACACACACACACACTGCTGAAGCCTTTTACCACCTCCTCTGAGCTGATCCCAGACCAGCGGCATGAGGACAGACACACACACACACTGCTGAAGCCTTTTACCACCTCCTCTGAGCTGATCCCAGACCAGCGGCATGAGGACAGACACACACACACACACTGCTGAAGCCTTTTACCACCTCCTCTGAGCTGATCCCAGACCAGCGGCTGAGGACAGACACACACACACTGCTGAGACCGATATTGACATGTAGTTTTGGTGATTAATGTATTGCTATACGCCACAGGTCAGCCGCTCTACGTGCTTGTGTGTGTGTGTGTGTGTGGGTTTGGCACAGACAGTAGAGGTAAAGATAATTCACTCAATTATATCTTACCTTTCTGTGCTAAGACGTGTAGCGTGTTGTATGTAGAATGTTATCTGCAGTGTTTTATGTTATGTTGCGCGTTATGTAGCGTGTTGTATGTACTGTTGTATGTAGCGTGTTGTATGTAGAGTGTTATATTTAACATGTTGTATGTAGCCTATTGTATGCAGTGTTATGTTGTGTAGCGTGTTGTATGTTGTATGTAGCGTGTTGTATGTAGCGTGTTGTATGTAGCGTGTTGTATGTAGCGTGTTGTATGTAGTGTTTTATGATATGTTGTGTGTTGTTATGTAGCGTCTTGTATGTACTGTTTTATGTGGTGTGTTGTATGTAGCATGTTGTATGTAGCGTGTTGTATGTAGAGTGTTAGATTTAGCATGTTGTATGCAGCATGTTGCATGCAGTGTGTTGTATGTAGCCTATTGTATGCAGTGTTATGTTGTGTAGCGTGTTGTATGTAGCGTGTGGTATACTGTGTTTTATGTAGCATGTTGTATGTAGCGTGCTGTATGTAGCATGTTGTATGCAGTGTTTTATGTATCATGTTGTATGTAACATGTTGTATGCAGGGTTTTATGATGTGTTGTGTGTTGTATGTAGAGTGTTGTATGCAGATGTGCTGTATGTAGTGTGTTATACGTAGCATGTTGTATGTAGCGTGTTGTATGTAGCCTATTGTATGCAGTGTTTTATGTTATGTATCGTGTTGTTTCTAGAGTCTGGTTATGTAGTGTTTTATGATATGTTGTATGTAGCGTGTTGTATGTAGAGTGTTAGATTCAGCATGTTGTATGCAGTGTTTTATGATGTGTTGTATGTAGTGTGTTTTATGTAGCATGTTGTATGTCGCCTATTGTATGCAGTGTTTTATGTTATGTAGCGTGTGGTATGTAGCAGGTTGTATGTAGTGTTTTGTATGCAGTGTTGTATGTAGCATGTTGTATGTAATGTTTATGTAGCATGTTATATGTAGCGTGTGGTATTTTGTGTTTTATGTAGCATGTTTTATGTATGTAGTGTGTTGTATGCAGTGTTTTATGTAGCGTGTTGTATCAAGCGTGTTGAATGTAGAGTGTTGTACATAGCATGTTGTATGTAGCGTGTTGTGTTTTATGATTTGTTGCATGTTGTATGCAGTGTTTTATGTTATGGAGCATGTTGTGTGTGTGTGTGTGTGTGTGTGTATATAGTGTGCTGTACAGTGAGGGAAAAAAGTATTTGATCCCCTGCTGATTTTGTACGTTTGCCCACTGACAAAGAAATGATCAGTCTATAATTTTAATAGTAGGTTTATTTGAGCAGTGAGAGACAGAATAACAACAAAAATATCCAGAAAAACGCATGTCAAAAATGTTATAAATTGATTTGCATTTTAATGAGGGAAATAAGTATTTGACCCCCTCTCAATCAGAAAGATTTCTGGCTCCCAGGTGTCTTTTATACAGGTAACGAGCTGAGATTAGGAGCACACTCTTAAAGGGAGTGCTCCTAATCTCAGTTTGTTACCTGTATAAAAGACATCTGTCCACAGAAGCAATCAATCAATCAGATTCCAAACTCTCCACCATGGCCAAGACCAAAGAGCTCTTCAAGGATGTCAGGGACAAGATTGTAGACCTACACAGGGCTGGAATGGGCTACAAGACCATCGCCAAGCAGCTTGGTGAGAAGGTGACAACAGTTGGTGCGATTATTCGCAAATGGAAGAAACTCAAAGAACTGTCAATATCCCTCGGCCTGGGGCTCCATGCAAGATCTCACCTCGTGGAGTTGCAATGATCATGAGAACGGTGAGGAATCAGCCCAGAACTACACGGGAGGATCTTGTCAATGATCTCAAGGCAGCTGGGACCATTGTCACCAAGAAAACAATTGGTAACACACTACGCCGTGAAGGACTGAAATCCTGCAGCGCCCGCAAGGTCCCCCTGCTCAAGAATACATATACATGCCCGTCTGAAGTTTGCCAATGAACATCTGAATGATTCAGAGGACAACTGGTGAAAGTGTTGTGGTCAGATGAGACCAAAATGGAGCTCTTTGACATCAACTCAACTCGCCGTGTTTGGAGGAGGAGGAATGCTGCCTATGACCCCAAGAACACCATCTCCACCGTCAAACATGGAGGTGGAAACATTATGCTTTGGGGGTGTTTTTCTGCTAAGGGAACAGAACAACTTCACCACATCAAAGGGACGATGGACAGGGCCGTGTACTGTCAAATCTTGGGTGAGAACCTCCTTCCCTCAGCCAGGGCATTGAAAATGGGTCGTGGATGGGTATTCCAGCATGACAATGACCCAAAACACACGGCCAAGGCAACAAAGGAGTGGCTCAAGAAGAAGCACATTAAGGTCCTGGAGTGGCCTAGCCAGTCTCCAGACCTTAATCCCGTAGAAAATCTGTGGAGGGAGCTGAAGGTTCGAGTTGCCAAACGTCAGCCTCGAAACCTTAATGACTTGGAGAAGATCTGCAAAAGGAGTGGGACAAAATCCCTCCTGAGATGCGTGCAAACCTGGTGGCCAACTACAAGAAACGTCTGACCTCTGTGATTGCCAACAAGGGTTTTGCCACCAAGTACTAAGTCATGTTTTGCAGAGGGGTCAAATACTTATTTCCCTCATTAAAATGCAAATCATTTTATAACATTTTTGATATGCGTTTTTCTCAATTTTTTTGTTGTTGTTATTCTGTCTCTCACTGTTCAAATAAACCTACCATTAAAATTATAGACTGATCATTTCTTTGTAAGTGGGCAAACGTACAAAATCAGCAGGGGATCAAATACTTTTTTCCCCCCACTGTATGCAGTGTTTTATGTAGCATGTTGTATGTAGTGTTTTGTATGCAGTGTTGTATGTAGCATGTTGTATGTAATGTTTATGTAGCATGTTGTATGTAGTGTTTTATGTAGCATGTTGTATGTAGTGTTTTATGTTATGTAGTGTGTTGTTTTCAGTTGTTTTTTTGTTTGCAGTTGTAATTGTTGTGACCCGCGGGTTAAAGGAATGTTTTCATTCTACCTGTCAGCTGTGGGTATCTGACTCGATACGGGACAATGTTCCCTTTAACATGAGCGCTGGCTCTCTGCTCCCTGTATTCAACTTCACTCAATTTCCTAGTTTCTCCCCTTAGTTATTAACACTGTCAGCGTTTCCCTTTACTGTGGGAATTGTGGTCACTGTGTGGGAATTGTGATCGAATCAACGCCACTTTCAATGACATACCGAAACAAAACGAACTATGCAAGATAGGCAGAACGCATTGGAGTAGGACATACTCTATACAGACATACTCTATACAGACATACACTATACAGACATACTCTACACAGACATACTCTATACAGACATACTCAATACAGACATACTCTATAACTCTACACAGACATGCTCTATACAGGCATACTCTATACAGACATACTCTATACAGACATACTCTACACAGAACAAGATGCACTTGTTTTGAGATAAAAGCAAGACCTTCTGTACATGTAGCCATGTGTGCACATTTGTTCATATCCTTTGCCAGTCAGTGAGTTTTTAGCCCAGTTATAGATCATTTGTAGTCATCAAAAGGGGAGTGACTGCGTCATACAAGAGTCAGGTAAATAGTTTTTTTTTATCTTAAAGAGGCATTGTTGTATTTTAGTAGCCAATAGGCAGAGGGTAACATCATTTGTCTGATTCTCTGTAATAATGGTGTGGGAATAATAATGCATTTTATTTTGTAACGGGGTTTCTTGCATCAAACAGCACAACAACATTTTCAGTCCTTGTCTGAAGGACATCAAATCAAATGTATTTATAAAGCCCTTCTTACATCAGCTGATATCTCAAAGTGCTGTACAGAAACCCAGCCTAAAACCCCAAACAGCAAGCAATGCAGGGGTAGAAGCACGGTGGCTAGGAAAAACTTCCTAGAAAGGCCAGAACCTAGGAAGAAACCTAGAGAGGAACCAGGCTATGAGGGGTGGCCAGTCCTCTTTTGGCTGTGCCAGGTGGAGATTATAATAGTACATGGCCAAGACGTGGATAAACAGGTTAATGCCAAGCTCTGCATGTTTTTCTTCACACGCCTCATGGAATGTAGGTCTACATTGAACACCACACATTGGCTGCCACTGTAGGCTGAATGATAGAACAACTATTTCCATGTTAAAATGTTATGGGATGCATTTTCTTCACTCTGGTAGGCCTACATTATGATCAAATAGCAACAGTAGCCTACTTGACCACTGTTAAAACTGTAACTTAAAGCTGGTACAGCCTCAGTGTTCACAGTAAATACTGGATGGGAGTTTACCAGAATTTTCAACGTTTGCGCTCAGCAGACGTGAAATTTGCTCAGTGCCGAAAACAATTAGAGAGAACATTGGGGTCTGGGGTTCATGCTTCTTGATCAATGTATCTTTATGTTTTGTGGTTTAGTTCTCCTTACTTCACTCTCTCACTGTAGATTGACTTTGTCTCTGTCTCTCTGTCTCTCTGTCTCTCTGTCTCTCTCTCTCTCTCTCTCTCCTCTCTCTCCTCTCTCTCTCTCTCTCTCTCTCTCTCCTCTCTCTCTCTCTCTCTCTCTCTCCTCTCTCTCTCTCTCTCTCTCTTTTTATTTATTATATATATATATATATATATATATATATATATCAGACTATCCATGGTCATAAGGGTCCCATCACAGCGATGTCATTTGCTCCAGACGGGAGGTACCTGGCCACCTATTCTAACACGGACAGCCACATCTCCTTCTGGCAGGTCTGCACACAATGCATGCAAGCCCACTCGCACACACACACCACGCAGACACACACACACACCCTGCAGACACATACACACACACACCATGCAGACACATACATACACACACACCATGCAGACACACACACACACACACCATGCAGACACACACACACCCTGCAGACACACACACACACACCACGCAGACACATACACACACACACACACTATGCAGACACATACACACCACGCAGACACACACACACACACACACACACACACACACACCACGCAGACACATACACACCACGCAGACACACACACACACACACACACACACACACACACACACACCACGCAGACACATACACACCACGCAGACACACACACACACACACACACACCCTGCAGACACATACACACACACACACCATGCAGACACACACACACACACACACCATGCAGACACATACACACACACACACACACACACACACACACACACACACACACACACACACACACACACACACCACGCAGGCTCATACACACTTTTCCTTCCTAGAAGATAGTGGAGGGACACAGCCTTAATGGCCCCCAGTGAGAGGTAGTTGAGGCCTGCTCCAGTCTGTCCTGTTTCCTGTACTAGTAGTACACACACAGCCCGGCAGTCTCCTGTCCTGTTACCAGCAGCAAGTAGCCCTGTCTGAGAGGAGGGGGGAGAGGGGAGGGGAGGGGAGGAGAGAGAGAGGGAGGGGAGAGAGGAGAGGGGAAAATAGCAGAGGGGAGGAGAGGGGAAGAGAGGGGAAGAGGAGAGGGGAAGAGGAGAGGAGAGGAGAGGAGAGGAGAGCCTAAAACCCCTGACAGTGAGGAGTGTAAACCATGGCTCCCTGTCTGCCTTTCTGTCGGACTCACGGACAGTCGGCTACAGTGGTAATGAGCTAGGAGACGGTCTGCCGCTCTCCTGGACACGCTGCCGGCCTGGGGTCTAGATCTGGAGCCCCCTGCGCCATGGCAGGATGTCTGCCTGTACTCACTGAGGGAGGGATAGGGTTGCTCCGGTTTTAACACAGCCCCTCTCAGCCCCCTCTCACCCCTCTCAGCCCCTCACAGCCTCTCTCAGCCTCCTCTCAGCCTCTCTCAGCCCCTCTCAGCCTCTCTCAGCCCCTCTCAGCCCCTCTCAGCCCCTCTCAGCCCTCTCTCAGCCCCTCTCAGCCTCTCTCAGCCCCTCTCAGCCCCTCTCAGCCTCTCTCAGCCCCTCTCAGCCTCTCTCAGCCCCTCTCAGCCCCTCTCAGCCTCTCTCAGACCTAGCTCAAATTCACAACATTTCTTCACATTTGGATCAATGCCTTTTCAGTTTTTTTCCCACAGACCAAACTGCACTATGAGCTGTGTGTGTGTCTTGATGGGGAGGGAGGTTTAAATGTGTTTCTAGAAGTGTGTCTTCTTTATCACCGATATCTGTCCCCTAAATTTACCGTCACAAGCTATCATGCTATGTGTATGACGTGTAGGTCGTGGAATAAGAGGTTATCTCTTTGAATGATAGTTTGTTATGTTGTGCTGAAATATAGCTATATCTACTGTCTCTACTGTAACCCCTCCTGTCCTCCTTTCTCCGCACATCTGTTCTGGTTTTTCTTTCTTTCTTTCTTTCTTTCTTTCTTTCTTTCTTTCTAGATGAATGGGCAGTATTGGCATGCTGAACTCTACCCCCCCCCAGCTGAAGTGCATCAAGACCTACCAGGTCCCCCCGGTGCAGCCTGCCTCTCCTGGCTCTCAGAACGGCCTGAAGCTGGCCCGCCTTATCTGGACCTCCAAACGGAACGTCATCCTCATGGCCCACGGCGGCAAGGAGCACCGCTTCGTAGTCTGAGGGGTCAGGAGTTCAAGGTTAAAGGTCACCGCCGGGGGGGGGGGGGGGGGGGGGTCAACCAATAACCACACCCAGGAAGGAATGAAGAGAAGGCTGTGCACTAATTGTTTACCTTGTTTAGTATTACTACCATTTTTATTTCTCTGTTATTTACACGGTTGTCCCCCATTCTCTTTTATCAACTTGTTGTTGTTCCTCTCCTCCCCAGACATTTCCTTTCCTCTGTTAGTCAAAGAGAAACAATACTAGTGTTGCTGTCTAGTTAGTCTTGGTCTTTTCAAAGCCCTTGGTGTAATGATTCGGCCTCTAGATGTACACCTTTCACATAAGAAGTCGGTGTGTGTGTGTGTGAGAGAGGTGTCAGGTGTGAAAGGTGTGTGTGTGTGTGTGTGTGTGTGTGTGGGGGGGTTACGCTTTTATCTTCTAAACTGCACCAAGCATCTCAGCCATGTGTTAAATAGCACCCCCCCCCCCCCCCCCCCGCTCACCTCTACATCACCTGACAATCACACATTTACACATGAACACTTTACCAAGCCGTGCGCACAAGGACACGAACCCCTCGTCTTTTCCCCCCTACCCTCCAAATGTTCATATTACACCCCCAAAGAGAGAGGTTCAGAACATATCACTGCTAGGTCCTAGAGGGAGATGATATCTTATGGACAATACTTGCTCTGTCTGTCTTGTTTATTTTCCCTTGGATACTGAATAGAATAATGTTACAGTTGAAGTCGGAAGTGTACATACTCTTAGGTTGGAGTCATTAAAACTCGTTTTTCAACCACTCCACAAATTTCTTGTTAACAAACTATAGTTTTGGCAAGTCGGTTAGGACATCTACTTTGTGCATGACACAAGTAATTTTTCCAACAATTGTTTACAGACAGAATATTTCACTTATAATTCACTGTATCACAATTCCAGTGGGTCAGAAGTTTACATACACTAAGTTGACTGTGCCTTTAAACAGCTTGGAAAATTCCAGAAAATGATGTCATGGCTTTAGAAGCTTCTGACATTATTTGAGTCAATTGGAGGTGTACCTGTGGATATATTTCAAGGCCTACCTTCAAACTCAGTGCCTCTTTGCTTGACATCATGGGAAAATCAAAAGAAATCAGCCAAGACCTCAGAAAAATAATTGTATACCTCCACAAGTCTGGTTCATCCTTGGGAGCAATTTCCATCTGTACAAACAATAGTACGCAATTATAAACACCATGGGATCACACAGCCGTCATACCGCTCAGGAAGGAGACGTGTTTTGTCTCCTAGAGATGAACGTACTTTGGTGTGAAAAGTGCAAATCAATCCCAGAACAACAACAAAAAACCTTGTAAAGATGCTGGAGGAAACAGGTACAAAAGTATCTATATCCACAGTAAAACCAGTCCTATATCGACATAACCTGAAAGGCCGCTCAGCAAGGAAGAAGCCACTGCTCCAAAAACCTCCATTAAAAAAGCCAGACTACAGTTTGCAACTGCACATGGGGACAAAGATCATACTTTTTGGAGAAATGTGTCTGGTCTGATGAAACACAAATAGAACTGTTTGGCCATAATGACCATCGTTATGTTTGGAGGAAAAAAGGGGACGCTTGCAAGCCGAAGAACACCGTGAAGCACGGGTGGCAGCATCATGTTGTGGGGGTGCTTTGCTGCAGGAGGGACTGGTGCACTTCACAAAATAGATGGCATCATGAGGCAGGAAAATGATGTGGATATATTGAAGCAACATCTCAAGACATCAGTCAGGAAGTTAAAGCTTGGTCACAAATGGGTCTTCCAACTGGACAATGACCCCAAGCATACTTCCAAAGTTGTGGCAAAATGGATTAAGGACAACAAAGTCAAGGTATTGGAATGGCCAACACAAGCCCTGACCTCAATCCTACAGAAAATTTGTGGGCAGAACTGAAAAAGTGTGTGCGAGCAAGGAGGCCTACAAACCTGACTCAGTTACACCAGTTTTGTCAGGAGCAATGGGCCAAAATTCACCCAACTTTTTGTGGGAAGCTTCTGGAAGGCTACCTGAAAAGTTTGACCCAAGTTAAACAATTTAAAGGCAATGCTACCAAATACTAATTGAGTGTATGTAAACTTCTGACCCACTGGGAATGTGATGATGAAAGAATGATGAAAGAAATAAAAGCTGAAATAAATCATTCTCTCTACTATTATTCTGACATTTTACATTCTTAAAATTAAGTGGTGATCCTAACTGACCTAAGACAGGGCGTTTTTACTAGGATTAAATGTCAGGAATTGTGAAAACTGAGTTTAAATGTATTTGGCTACGATGTATGTAAACTTCCGACTTATTAGGCTCTGAGATACTGTTATTAATATATATATATATATATTGAGTCAATGGCTGGCAGCAGGTTACGAGTTTTGTTAGGGTCACTGTGAGTTCCCTGCTCTGCTGCTGCTGAACTTCCTGCCCACTCCTCTCCTCTCCACCTCCTCCTCTCCTCTCCTCTCCTCTCCACCGCCTCCTCTCCTCTCCAGCTCCTCATCGCCGCTCCTGTCAAGTTCCTTTCATTAGCAGTGTAAAAGCTTCTAACGCCAGAGAACACCTTCAAGCCCAAGCGTGTCAAAGCTTTTCACAAGTTCTCTCCACAAAAAAAAGTAAATTTTTCCACAATCTTGTCAGACAACATTTGAAGGCCTTGACTTACTTCCCTCCAGTCAAGCAACCTTGCAATATCTTAATCTCTTTCTCCTCTGTCCACTGTAATAGCTTCAGAAAATGTGTTTTTGGCAGTTTCTCAGCGAGGGAAAAAAAAAAGATTGAAAGAGAGGAAAGTAAGTCAGAATGAATGAGAGGTAAGAGGTTGACTGGCAGTGATTCAGTCTTGGGTTCTGTTTTTCTTTCAGACTTCCAAGCCTACATTATGTTATTATTTCAAAACAAGATGAATGGGACATCTCAATGTCACCTTGGGGGGGGGGGGAATCTCCCCTGTTATAACACTGTTATAACACTCCCCTGTTATAACACTGCTTTATGAAACAGAGCTGCTATCTCTGTCTTTATTTACATGGGTGGTGTCTAACCTGGGTGGTAACTAGCCTGGGTGATATCTCACCTGGGTGGTAACTCGCCTGGGTGGTAACTCGCCTGGGTGGTAACTATCCTGGGTGATATCTCACCTGGGGGGTAATTAACCTGGGTGGTAACTCGCCTGGGTGGTAACTCGCCTGGGTGGTAACTCGCCTGGGTGGTAACTAACCAGGGTGGTAACTAGCCTGGGTGGTAATTAACCTGGGTGGTATCGAACCAGGGTGGTAACGAACCAGGGTGGTAATTAACCTGGGTGGTAACGAACCAGGGTGGTAACGAACCAGGGTGGTAACTCACCTGGGTGGTATCTAACCTGGGTGGTAATTAACCTGGGTGGTAACTCGCCTGGGTGGTAACTAGCCTGGGTGGGAATTAACTTGGGTGGTAATTAACCTGGGTGGTAACTCGTCAGGGTGGTAACTAACCAGGGAGAGAGACAGACATCCATTCCATTCCAAGACTGGTACCTGAATATATCTCCTGGCCCTGCTGTGCTCGGCTGCGTTAAGGTGTAGGGTGAAGTTGTCCCTAGAAGCTGATCTTGGGTCAGATGTGCATTTTCCCCACTAATGGTTAAGGTTAGGATAGGGGAAGGGGAAGCTGATTCTAGATCTGTACCTATGGGTAACTTTAGAAGGACTGCTCTTTTAGTGTCCTTCTACAGCAGAGGTACTCAGCTCTTATCCTTAGAGGTCCAGAGCCTGCTGGTTTCCGTGTTGTACCTGATAATTAATTGCACACACTGATTTTAAAAAACGCAGTAGAACTGGCTTCTAGGTCCAGAGTTGAGTTTGAGGGCTGGTGAGGATTCTAGCTACAACCTTGCCATGCAGTATAATGAACTCCCACCAATACAATGTTTGTTTACATGGAGAAGTCGTTATGTGTGTGTGTGTGTGTTGGAGACCAGGGCGGTACTGGTCCCTGGCAGGACCCCCTCTTTAAGCAGATTAGGGTACTGGTCCCTGGCAGGACCCCCTCTTTAAGGGGATTAGGGTACTGGTCCCTGGCAGGACCCCCTCTTTAAGCAGATTAGGGTACTGGTCCCTGGCAGGACCCCCTCTTTAAGCAGATTAGGGTACTGGTCCCTGGCAGGACCCCCTCTTTAAGCAGATTAGGGTACTGGTCCCTGGCAGGACCCCCTCTTTAAGGGGATTAGGGTACTGGTCCCTGGCCGGGCAGCAGTAGACCATGCAGCAGTAGACCGGGCAGCAGTAGACCGGGCAGCAGTAGACCGGGCAGCAGTAGACCGGCCAGCAGTAGACCGGGCAGCAGTAGACCGGGCAGCAATAGACCGGGCAGCAGTACACCAGGCAGCAGTACACCAGGCAGCAATAGACCGGGCAGCAGTAGACCGGGCAGCATAACACCAGGCAGCAATAGACCGGGCAGCAGTACACCAGGCAGCAGTAGACCGGGCAGCAATAGACCGGGCAGCAGTAGACCGGGCAGCAGTACACCAGGCAGCAGTACACCAGGCAGCAATAGACCGGGCAGCAGTAGACCGGGCAGCAGTACACCGGGCAGCAGTAGACCGGGCAGCAGTAGACCGGGCAGCAGTAGACCGGGCAGCAGTAGACCGGGCAGCAGTAGACCGGGCAGCAGTAGACCTGGCAGCAGTAGACCTGGCAGCAGTAGACCTGGCAGCAGTAGACCGGGCAGCAGTAGACCGGGCAGCAGTAGACCTGGCAGCAGTAGACCGGGCAGCAGTAGACCGGGCAGCAGTACACCAGGGTGGTTGTAAGCAACAGTGCAGTGGGGATACCTGCTGGGCGCCCGGCCTGTCTGTTTGAGACTTGAGTGACATTTACCCAGACATAAAGAACCATGCGTTTTAGATTTGTTATTTTTTTAAATAGAGAGGATCAAGTAATGTATTTTCTTATTAGACACTTTATGTTTATCTCCAATATAGATTTTAAAAGCTGAAAGTAAAGTTTGCCACCTGAAGTTTATGCAATGTGCTCCTCAGACTTGAAGACAGAGAGGATGGTGATGATGATGATGATGGTGATGGTGATGATGTGTATCGAGCTACATTGTTTCCTAAATGTTACACATTCTGTGAATTTCTCCCTACTCCCATGAATGCTATTTTTTACAATCCAATTCTTCATTTATTTTTTTTAATTCATGAATGTATAATATAAATGTATCTGTATTCATTTATATTCTTCTGTGTTACCAGACAAAAGGGAGATTTCAGTTCTGCTAATAACACAAGATGAATCTGAGCTACAGAATATAACTAACACAGGTCTGCCCCACCTCTTCTCCCTCCCCCTCCTTCTCTCTTCTCCCTCCCCCCTCCTTCTCTCTTCTCCCTCCCCCCTCCTTCTCTCTTCTCCCTCCCCCCTCCTTCTCTCTTCTCCCTCCCCCCTCCTTCTCTCTTCTCCCTCCCCCCTCCTTCTCTCTTCTCCCTCCCCCTCCTTCATCCTCTTCTCCCCCTCCCTCTACCCCCTCCTCCTCTCTCTTCTACCTCCCCCCGCCTCTCTCTTCTCCTTCTCCACCCTCCTTCCTCTCCCCTCCCCCCCTCCTCGCTCTTCTTCTCCTCCCCCCTCCTTCTCTCTCTCCCTCCCCCCTCCTTATCTCTTCTCCCTCTCTCCCTCCCCCTCCTCTCTCTTCTCCCCCCCCCTCCCTTCCTCTCTTCTCCCTCCCCCTCCTTCTCTCTTCTCCCCTCCTTCTCTCTTCTCCCTCCCCCTCCTTCTCTCTTCTCCCCCTCCTTCTCTCTTCTCCCCCTCCTTCTCTCTTCTCCCCCTCCTTCTCTCTTCTCCCTCCCCCCTCCTTCTCTCTTCCCCCTCCTCTATTCTCCCTCCCCCCTCCCTCTCTCTTCTCCCCCCCTCCTCTCTTCTCCCTCCCCCCCCCTCCTTCTATCTTTTTCCCCTCCCCCTCATTCTTCGTTCTCCTTCCCCCCCTCCTTCTCATCTCTCCCCCCCCGTTCTCCCTCCCCCTCCTTCTCTCTTCTCTCTTCTCCCTCCCCCCTCCTTCTCTCTTCTCCCTCCCCCCCTCCTGTTCTCTTCTCCCTCCCCCCTCCTTCTCTTTTTTCCCTCCCCCCTCCTTCTCTCTTCTCCCTCCCCCCTCCTTCTCTCTTCTCCCTCCCCCCTCCTTCTCTCTTCGTCTCTCTTACACTTCCTCGTTGCTGATTCACAGACCGCCGTTCCTCCTTTCAGTATCTTATTGATCCGCCAGCGCTGCGTCTGGTCAACTGCCCTTCTCTCAAATATAGAAATATAAAAGTCTCATTTTCAATGTATCAACGTTATCTAGTGTGTTTTGACTGTGAGATGATGGTGACCTAGCGACTTACTGTCTGTGTGTTGTGGCTATGCTCTCAAGGTGCTGTACCTACAGTGTACCTGAATACTAATTCGTATGCAGGCTACCGTGCGTGCGACTGTCGTGTATAAGCGCTTACGATCGTTCACCAAAATATATTATATTGATGAAGACATACTGTAAAGTCTGTGTTTTAATAAAAGCAAAAATGATATGCTCCGACAACAACTAGGCTTAGTGTGAATGACTCACGATTCATGTTGATTCCTTAATGATTACAAAGTGCACATGTAGCTGTGTGAAACTTAGTGTGAATGACTAATGATTCATATTGATTCCTTAATGATTCAGACCGGTATCTTGTCTCAGTCCTCCTGTGTTAGCAAGGCAGAGGTCCCAATTCTGCGCCAAAGTATGGGCCGACTCAGAAGGAAGTGATACTCTCTAAGTAAGCAGTGTGAAGTCCTCTATACACACACACACACACACACACACACACACACACACACACAGAGAGAGAGATATAGGGTGAGTCCGCAATGGCAAAGCCCTATTTCCCTGGGTTCTTGTTTAAAGTAGTGCAACTGGCAGCCATTGAAGGCCTGGTTATCCCCCCCCCCCCCCCCCCCTCCCCCTCCCTCCCCCCCCCCCCCCCCCTCTGTTGAGCATTAGAATAATATACAAGGTGGAATTTCCAAATGTGTTTGTTCATCAGCAGTTTCTCTTATGTCAGTCACTGACAGTAACTCAATTAGCCCTTGTCAGCTAACAGTTTTTTTTTTAGATTGGTAAATTAGTCCAGGCACCATTTTAAAACGTAATCATGGTCGAATTACCATGACAACATTTCACTTAGGGGGCCCCCCTAAAAGGTTAGGGCCGGCTCTGACTGTATGTGTGGGTATGGATGTGGGTACGCGGACCTGTGGGCTGCTTCGGCCCCTTGTGATGAGTTATGATTTTTTTTTTTTGCCACACCCTCCCACCCCTATCAAAGTTGCCCATCCCTGATAAAGGGAATAGAGACTGCTGTTTGGGATATGGCATGGTAGCTGTTTGAAGGAGGGATTCATTAAGAAGCTTGGTATATCTCTAGAACGTTATTTTCATCCTGTCAGAACTATAGAACAATATAGCAGTGACTGATTAAGGAAGGGATGGATGGATGGAGGGATGGATAGAGGGATGGATAGATGGAGGGATGGATGGAGGGATGGAGGAATGGAGGAATGGATGGAGGGATGGATGGAGGGATGGATGGAGGGATGGAGGGATGGAGGGATGGAGGGAGGGAGGGAGGAATGGAGAGATGGAGGAAGATGAAAGGTACTGTAGGGAGGGAAAGAGGACCGATCTGCCCCTCTGTAATCGAACAGTCACAGTAATTACATACCTCAGTCTTTATTCTCTATTTAGTGTGTGTGTGCGTGTGCGCGTGCACGTGCATGTGTGTGTGTGTGTGTGCGTGTGCATGTACACTCCCCCAGCTCAGAAAGATTAATCTCAAACTAGATAATTAGTCCACTGAGAACCCTGCTCTTCATAGACCCGTCTCCGCTGTTAAAACACATACACACTAATCACTTCAACTTTGATCAGGATTCTGAATTTCTAATCATAGAGAAATATCTTATTATTGATTTGGGTAGATTTTGTTATTACTGATTAACTGACTTTTCTACATTTTTAGTTATGTTTTATTTATAATATCTATATTTTAATACGGTGGGAGAAAATTGGTCTCAATAGTTAGTTTCTGATATTTAATTTATATATATTTTTAGGAAGTATGAAAGTAGTGTGAGGAGTGTTGGCTGTTATTTAAACTTTAATTTGTCCAGGAAGTCCCATTGAGGTCAGAAGAACTACACTGCTCAAAAAAATAAAGGGAACACTTAAACAACACAATGTAACTCCAAGTCAATAACACTTCTGTGAAATCAAACTGTCCACTTAGGAAGCAACACTGATTGACAATAAATTTCACATGCTGTTGTGCAAATGGAATAGACAACAGGTGGAAATTATAGGCAATTAGCATCAATGCGAGCTGTGGCAAGAAGGTTTGCTGTGTCTGTCAGCGTAGTGTCCAGAGCATGGAGGCGCTACCAGGAGACAGGCCAGTACATCAGGAGACGTGGAGGAGGCCGTAGGAGGGCAACAACCCAGCAGCAGGACCGCTACCTCCGCCTTTGTGCAAGGAGGAGCAGGAGGAGCACTGCGAGAGCCCTGCAAAATGACCTCCAGCAGGCCACAAATGTGCATGTGTCTGCTCAAACGGTCAGAAACAGACTCCATGAGGGTGGTATGAGGGCCCGACGTCCACAGGTGGGGGTTGTGCTTACAGCCCAACACCGTGCAGGACGTTTGGCATTTGCCAGAGAACACCAAGATTGGCAAATTCGCCACTGGCGCCCTGTGCTCTTCACAGATGAAAGCAGGTTCACACTGAGCACGTGACAGAGTCTGGAGACGCCGTGGAGAACGTTCTGCTGCCTGCAACATCCTCCAGCATGACCGGTTTGGCGGTGGGTCAGTCATGGTGTGGGGTGGCATTTCTTTGGGGGACGCACAGCCCTCCATGTGCTCGCCAGAGGTAGCCTGACTGCCATTAGGTACCGAGATGAGATCCTCAGACCCCTTGTGAGACCATATGCTGGTGCGGTTGGCCCTGGGTTCCTCCTAATGCAAGACAATGCTAGACCTCATGTGGCTGGAGTGTGTCAGCAGTTCCTGCAAGAGGAAGGCATTGATGCTATGGACTGGCCCGCCCGTTCCCCTGAATCCCCGCCACACATCCATGCTCTCCCCACCACACAGCCATGCTCTCCCCACCACACAGCCATGCTCTCACCACCACACAGCCATGCTCTCCCCGCCACACAGCCATGCTCTCCCCACCACACAGCCATGCTCTCCCCTCCACACAGCCATGCTCTCCCCGCCACACAGCCATGCTCTCCCCGCCACACAGCCATGCTCTCCCCACCACACAGCCATGCTCTCCCCACCACACAGCCATGTTGTTACGTAGCTCTCCCTGCCACACAGCCATGCTCTCCCCACCACACAGCCATGCTCTCCCCGCCACACAGCCATGCTCTCCCCACCACACAGCCATGCTCTCCCCACCACACAGCCATGCTCTCCCCGCCACACAGCCATGCTCTCCCCACCACACAGCCATGTTGTTACGTAGCTCTCCCTGCCACACAGCCATGCTCTCCCTGCCACACAGCCATGCTCTCCCCGCCACACAGCCATGCTCTCCCCGCCACACAGCCATGCTCTCCCCGCCACACAGCCATGCTCTCCCCGCCACACAGCCATGCTCTCCCCGCCACACAGCCATGCTCTCCCCGCCACACAGCCATGCTCTCCCCGCCACACAGCCATGCTCTCCCCGCCACACAGCCATGCTCTCCCCGCCACACAGCCATGCTCTCCCCGCCACACAGCCATGCTCTCCCCACCACACATCTATTACAATGGAGGTGAAAGGAAGTTAATGAGTCCAGTTTCCATCAGAGCAAAACAGGCATAGAGAGATGACTCTGTCTATGTTTCGAATGGCACACTATTCCCTACATAGTGCACTACTTTTGACATGGGCTCTATCGGCTACATAGGGAGTATGATGCCATTTGGACGCAGCCTGTAATGTAATGGGGTGACGCGGTGGACGCAGCCTGTAATGTAATGGGGTGACGCACTATACCCCTGGTAAAGTGCCTAGTGTTAGTTACACCCCTGGTATAGTGCCTAGTGTTAGTTACACCCCTGGTATAGTCCCTAGTGTTGGTTACACCCCTGGTATAGTCCCTAGTGTTAGTTACACCCCTGGTATAGTGCCTAGTGTTAGTTACACCCCTGGTATAGTCCCTAGTGTTACAGTAACACCCCTGGTATAGTCCCTAGTGTTAGTTACACCCTGGTATAGTCCCTAGTGTTAGTTACACCCCTGGTATAGTCCCTAGTGTTAGTTACACCCCTGGTAAAGTGCCTAGTGTTAGTTACACCCCTGGTATAGTGCCTAGTGTTAGTTACACCCCTGGTATAGTCCCTAGTGTTGGTTACACCCCTGGTATAGTCCCTAGTGTTAGTTACACCCCTGGTATAGTGCCTAGTGTTAGTTACACCCCTGGTATAGTCCCTAGTGTTGGTTACACCCCTGGTATAGTCCCTAGTGTTAGTTACACCCCTGGTATAGTGCCTAGTGTTAGTTACACCCCTGGTATAGTCCCTAGTGTTGGTTACACCCCTGGTATAGTCCCTAGTGTTAGTTACACCCCTGGTATAGTGCCTAGTGTTAGTTACACCCCTGGTATAGTCCCTAGTGTTAGTTACACCCCTGGTATAGTCCCTAGTGTTAGTTACACCCCTGGTATAGACCCTAGTGTTAGTTACACCCCTGGTATAGTCCCTAGTGTTACAGTAACACCCCTGGTATAGTCCCTAGTGTTAGTTACACCCTGGTATAGTCCCTAGTGTTAGTTACACCCCTGGTATAGTCCATAGTGTTAGTTACACCCCTGGTATAGTCCATAGTGTTACAGTTACACCCCTGGTATAGTCCCTAGTGTTAGTTACACCCCTGGTATAGTCCCTAGTGTTAGTTACACCCCTGGTATAGTCCCTAGTGTTAGTTACACCTCTGGTATAGTCCCTAGTGTTACAGTTACACCCCTGGTATAGTCCCTAGTGTTACAGTTGCACCCCTGGTATAGTCCCTAGTGTTAGTTACACCCCTGGTATAGTCCCTAGTGTTAGTTACACCCCTGGTATAGTCCCCAGTGTTAGTTACACCCCTGGTATAGTCCCTAGTGTTAGTTACACCCCTGGTATAGTCCCTAGTGTTAGAGTTACACCCCTGGTATAGTCCCCAGTGTTAGTTACACCCCTGGTATAGTCCCCAGTGTTAGTTACACCCCTGGTATAGTCCCTAGTGTTAGTTACACCCCTGGTATAGTCCCTAGTGTTAGTTACACCCCTGGTATAGTCCCTAGTGTTAGTTACACCCCTGGTATAGTCCCTAGTGTTACAGTTACACCCCTGGTATAGTCCCTAGTGTTACAGTAACACCCCTGGTATAGTCCCTAGTGTTAGTTACACCCCTGGTATAGTCCCTAGTGTTAGTTACACCCCTGGTATAGTCCCTAGTGTTACAGTTACACCCCTGGTATAGTCCCTAGTGTTACAGTAACACCCCTGGTATAGTCCCTAGTGTTAGTTACACCCCTGGTATAGACCCTAGTGTTAGTTACACCCCTGGTATAGTCCCTAGTGTTACAGTAACACCCCTGGTATAGTCCCTAGTGTTAGTTACACCCTGGTATAGTCCCTAGTGTTAGTTACACACCTGGTATAGTCCATAGTGTTAGTTACACCCCTGGTATAGTCCCTAGTGTTAGTTACACCCCTGGTATAGTCCCTAGTGTTAGTTACACCCCTGGTATAGACCCTAGTGTTAGTTACACCCCTGGTATAGTCCCTAGTGTTACAGTAACACCCCTGGTATAGTCCCTAGTGTTAGTTACACCCTGGTATAGTCCCTAGTGTTAGTTACACCCCTGGTATAGTCCATAGTGTTAGTTACACCCCTGGTATAGTCCATAGTGTTACAGTTACACCCCTGGTATAGTCCCTAGTGTTAGTTACACCCCTGGTATAGTCCCTAGTGTTAGTTACACCCCTGGTATAGTCCCTAGTGTTAGTTACACCTCTGGTATAGTCCCTAGTGTTACAGTTACACCCCTGGTATAGTCCCTAGTGTTACAGTTGCACCCCTGGTATAGTCCCTAGTGTTAGTTACACCCCTGGTATAGTCCCTAGTGTTAGTTACACCCCTGGTATAGTCCCTAGTGTTAGTTACACCCCTGGTATAGTCCCCAGTGTTAGTTACACCCCTGGTATAGTCCCTAGTGTTAGTTACACCCCTGGTATAGTCCCTAGTGTTAGAGTTACACCCCTGGTATATTCCCTAGTGTTGGTTACACCCCTGGTATAGTCCCTAGTGTTAGTTACACCCCTGGTATAGTCCCCAGTGTTAGTTACACCCCTGGTATAGTCCCTAGTGTTAGTTACACCCCTGGTATAGTCCATAGTGTTAGTTACACCCCTGGTATAGTCCCTAGTGTTACAGTTACACCCCTGGTATAGTCCCTAGTGTTAGTTACACCCCTGGTATAGTCCCTAGTGTTAGTTACACCCCTGGTATAGTCCCTAGTGTTAGTTACACCCCTGGTATAGTCCCTAGTGTTACAGTTACACCCCTGGTATAGTCCCTAGTGTTACAGTAACACCCCTGGTATAGTCCCTAGTGTTAGTTACACCCTGGTATAGTCCCTAGTGTTAGTTACACCCCTGGTATAGTCCATAGTGTTAGTTACACCCCTGGTATAGTCCATAGTGTTACAGTTACACCCCTGGTATAGTCCCTAGTGTTAGTTACACCCCTGGTATAGTCCCTAGTGTTAGTTACACCCCTGGTATAGTCCCTAGTGTTAGTTACACCTCTGGTATAGTCCCTAGTGTTACAGTTACACCCCTGGTATAGTCCCTAGTGTTACAGTTGCACCCCTGGTATAGTCCCTAGTGTTAGTTACACCCCTGGTATAGTCCCTAGTGTTAGTTACACCCCTGGTATAGTCCCCAGTGTTAGTTACACCCCTGGTATAGTCCCTAGTGTTAGTTACACCCCTGGTATAGTCCCTAGTGTTAGAGTTACACCCCTGGTATAGTCCCTAGTGTTGGTTACACCCCTGGTATAGTCCCTAGTGTTAGTTACACCCCTGGTATAGTCCCCAGTGTTAGTTACACCCCTGGTATAGTCCCCAGTGTTAGTTACACCCCTGGTATAGTCCCTAGTGTTAGTTACACCCCTGGTATAATCCATAGTGTTAGTTACACCCCTGGTATAGTCCCTAGTGTTACAGTTACACCCCTGGTATAGTCCCTAGTGTTAGTTACACCCCTGGTATAGTCCCTAGTGTTAGTTACACCCCTGGTATAGTCCCTAGTGTTAGTTACATCCCTGGTATAGTCCCTAGTGTTACAGTTACACCCCTGGTATAGTCCCTAGTGTTAGTTACACCCCTGGTATAGTCCCAAGTGTTACAGTTACACCCCTGGTATAGTGCCTAGTGTTGTTACACCCCTGGTATAGTCCCTAGTGTTAATAACACCCCTGGTATAGTCCCTAGTGTTAGTTACACCCCTGGTATAGTCCCTAGTGTTAGTTACACCCCTGGTATAGTCCCTAGTGTTACAGTTGCACCCCTGGTATAGTCCCTAGTGTTACAGTTACTCCCCTGGTATAGTCCCTAGTGTTACAGTTACACCCTGGTATAGTGCCTAGTGTTAGTTACACCCCTGGTATAGTCCCTAGTGTTACAGTAACACCCCTGGTATAGTCCATAGTGTTAGTTACACCCCTGGTATAGTCCCTAGTGTTAGTAACACCCCTGGTATATTCCCTATTGTTAGTTACACCCCTGGTATAGTCCCTAGTGTTAGTTACACCCCTGGTATAGCCCCTAGTGTTAGTTACACCCCTGGTATAGCCCCTAGTGTTAGTTACACCCCTGGTATAGTCCCTAGTGTTACAGTTACACCCCTGGTATAGTCCCTAGTGTTAGTTACACCCCTGGTATAGTCCCTAGTGTTAGGTACACCCCTGGTATAGTCCCTAGTGTTAGTTACACCCCTGGTATAGTGCCTAGTGTTAGCTACACCCCTGGTATAGTCCCTAGTGTTGATTACATCCTGGTATTGCTGTCCAACTGGTTGAAACGTGTGTTTGTGTTACTGCGTTGATGTCTCTTACTCCTGATGGAGGGGACACATCAGTGAAAATACAGAGGAAGAGGAGGTGGGTAGAAGACAATTACATGACACTAATACGAAGACATAGCTGGCCACTGCATCTCACCTCTCAACCCTGCGTCCCCACCCCCACCCTGTCCCTCTCAGTCACCGGCGCTGCAGGCCAAAATCAATACCTCCCAGTCAGAAGGGAAATATTTCCTGCTTTCTAACAAGAGGAGGACATACATTCTGACGAAGATGAGAAAACAGGAAAACAACAACAAAGGGAGAGGTAGAATGGAGAGGAGAGGAGAGGTAGAATGGAGAGGAGAGGTAGAATGGAGAGGAGAGGAGAGGTAGAATGGAGAGGAGAGGAGAGGTAGAATGGAGAGGAGAGGTAGAATGGAGAGGAGAGGTAGAATGGAGAGGAGGAGAGGTAGAATGGAGAGGAGAGGAGAGGTAGAATGGAGAGGAGAGGAGAGGTAGAATGGAGAGGAGAGGAGAGGTAGAATGGAGAGGAGGAGAGGTAGAATGGAGGAGGAGGAGAGGTAGAATGGAGAGGAGGAGAGGTAGAATGGAGAGGAGGAGAGGTAGAATGGAGAGGAGAGGTAGAATGGAGAGGAGAGGTAGAATGGAGAGGAGAGGTAGAATGGAGAGGAGAGGTAGAATGGAGAGGAGAGGTAGAATGGAGAGGAGGAGAGGTAGAATGGAGAGGAGGAGAGGTAGAATGGAGAGGAGGAGAGGTAGAATGGAGAGGAGGAGAGGTAGAATGGAGAGGAGGAGAGGTAGAATGGAGAGGAGAGGAGAGGTAGAATGGAGAGGAGAGGAGAGGTAGAATGGAGAGGAGAGGTAGAATGGAGAGGAGGAGAGGTAGAATGGAGAGGAGAGGAGATGTAGAATGGAGAGGAGAGGAGAGGTAGAATGGAGGGGAGAAGTAGAATGGAGAGGAGAGGAGAGGTAGAATGGAGAGGAGAGGTAGAATGGAGAGGAGAGGTAGAATGGAGAGGAGAGGTAGAATGGAGAGGAGAGGAGAGGTAGAATGGAGAGGAGAGGTAGAATGGAGAGGAGAGGAGAGGTAGAATGGAGAGGAGAGGTAGAATGGAGAGGAGAGGAGAGGTAGAATGGAGAGGAGGAGAGGTAGAATGGAGAGGAGAGGAGATGTAGAATGGAGAGGAGAGGTAGAATGGAGCGGAGGAGAGGTAGAATGGAGAGGAGAGGTAGAATGGAGAGGAGAGGAGAGGAGATGTAGAATGGAGAGGAGGAGAGGTAGAATGGAGAGGAGAGGTAGAATGGAGAGGAGAGGAGAGGTAGAATGGAGAGGAGAGGTAGAATGGAGAGGAGGAGAGGTAGAATGGAGAGGAGAGGTAGAATGGAGAGGAGGAGAGGTAGAATGGAGAGGAGAGGAGAGGAGATGTAGAATGGAGAGGAGGAGAGGTAGAATGGAGAGGAGAGGTAGAATGGAGAGGAGAGGAGAGGTAGAATGGAGAGGAGAGGTAGAATGGAGAGGAGAGGTAGAATGGAGAGGAGAGGTAGAATGGAGAGGAGATGTAGAATGGAGAGGAGAGGAGAGGAGAGGTAGATTGGAGAGGAGAGGTAGAATGGAGAGGAGAGGAGAGCAGAGGTAGATTGGAGAGGAGAGGTAGAACGGAACGACACAAAAGGATCCCAAGAGGGCCTGAGATAAAAAGTAAGGAAAAGGAGGGATGGAGGAAAGGAGAGACAAAGGAGGAGTTTAGGTCAAAAGAGAGGAACGGAGTTATAGGTAAAGACAGAGGAGGAGAGTATACAGTTGAAGTCAGAAGTTTACATACACCTTAGCCAGATACATTTAAACTCCGTTTATCACAATTCCTGACACTTAAAACCTCTTAGGGATCCCTAGTGATCCCTTCCCACTCTAATCCCGTTAATGGGATCGATTTGACAACATCCTGTGAAATTGCAGCGCGCCAAATTCAAAAACAGAAATACTCATAATACAAATTCATAAAACATACAAGTGTTATACATCAAAATAAAGCTTAACTTCTTGTTAATCCAGCCGCAGTGTCAGATTTCAAAAAGGCTTTACGGCGAAAGCAGACCATGCGATTATCTGAGGACAGCACCCCGCATACAATCACATGAAAATCAGATTTCAACCAGGCAGGTGCGTGACAAAAGTCAGAAATAGCGATATAATTAATGTCTTACCTTTGAAGATCTTCTTCTGTTGGTACTCCAAAATGTCCCAGAAGTCCCAGAAACATCACAAATGGTCCTTTTTGTTCGATAATGTCCTTCTTTATGTCCCAAAAATGTCAATTTATTTGGCGTGTTTGATTCAGAAATACACCGGTTTCAACTCGCCCAACATGCCTACAAAGTATCTAATAAGTTACCTGTAAACTTGGTTCAAACATGTCAAACAACGTTCCTAATCCAACCTTTCTAAAACGTAAATAATCGATAACATTTAAGACGGGATATACTGTGTTCAATACCGGATAAAAACAACGTGAAGCACGTTCCAAAAGACTTGAGTCCATCTGAGTGACACATGGAAAGAACAGGACTACTTCTTCATTTCTCAAAAGAAAAACATCAACCAATTTCTAAAGACTGTTGACATCTAGTGGAAGCCATAGGAACTGCAACCAGGTTCCTCATAAATAGGGTTTCTATTTATGAAACCATATTGAAAACACAGTGACATAAAAAAACGAAATTCCTGGATGGTTTGTCCTCGGGGTTTCGCCTGCGAAATCAGTTCTGTTATACTCACAGACATTATTTTAACAGTTTTAGAAACTTTATCTACCAATCTACCAAATCTACCAATTATATGCATATCCTAGTTTGTGGGTCTGAGTAACAGGCAGTTTACTTTGGGCACGCTTTTCATGTGGACGTGAAAATAGTGTCCCCTAGCCCAAAGAGGTTTTAATCCTAGTAAAAATTCCCTGTCTTAGGTCAGTTAGGATCACCACTTTATTTTAAGAATGTGAAATGTCAGAATAATAGTAGAGAGAATGATTTATTTCAGCTTTTATTTCTTTCATCACATTCCCAGTGGGTCAGAAGTTTACATACACTCAATTAGTATTTGGTAGCATTGCCTTTAAATTGTTTAACTTGGGTCAAATGTTTCAGGTAGCCTTCCACAACCTTCGCACAGTAAGTTGGGTGAATTTTGGCCCATTCCTCCTGACGGAGCTGGTGTAACTGAGTCAGGTTTGTAGGACCTGCTTGCTCGCACACGCTTTTTCAGTTCTGCCCACAAATTGTCTATAGGATTGAGGTCAGGGCTTTATGATGGCCACTCCAATACCTTGACTTTGTTGTCCTTTAAGCCATTTTGCCACAACATTGGTGGTCCTGGTGAACAATTCAGGACGCTGGTAAATTATCTGTGAAAACCAGGCCCTCAGCGCTGGCTAGCCGCGTTTCCCTCACCTTCACAGGCAGGCGGGGCACAGGTCTTGTCCGTCTTGTACTTGTAGTTCAGCTCTACAACAGGAACAGCCATGCATGCCCTGCATGATGGTGATGCAGTGTTCTCTCACCTCAGAATGTAAAGATTTGTTCATTTTTATTTGATATACTGATTAAACTTAATTAACTAATATAATAGTAACCGGAGACTGTATACAACATCTACCACTACACAGTAGAAGGGTAGAGAGCTACAATAATCTGGCGGGAGTTGTACAGCACCTGCAAAATAATTTGGGATGAGCTAGCTATGACCACTCAACTGGGGTGAGCTAGCTATGACCACACGACTGGGGTGAGCTAGCTATTACCACTCGACTGGGGTGAGCAAGCTATGACCACTCGACTGGGGTGAGCTAGCTATGAGCACTCGACTGGGGTGAGCTAGCTATGACCACACAACTGGGGTGAGCTAGCTATGACCACTCGACTG
Source organism: Salmo trutta (assembly GCF_901001165.1). Taxonomy (NCBI): domain Eukaryota; kingdom Metazoa; phylum Chordata; class Actinopteri; order Salmoniformes; family Salmonidae; genus Salmo; species Salmo trutta. The sequence continues at coordinate 66,726,391 of NC_042971.1, read as the reverse complement.
GGGTGAGCTAGCTATGACCACTCGACTGGGGTGAGCTAGCTATGACCACTCGACTGGGGTGAGCTAGCTATGACCACTCGACTGGGGTGAGCTAGCTATGACCACACGACTGGGGCAGGAGTGATGATATGTTTTAACATAGGCTTATTTCTGCGAAACACGTACAAATGGCCGTCGTTCGGTACGCCAAGCTGACAACACACACTGGCAGCTAGGTGGAGTTGGTCAGCTAGCTTGTAGCGTGCTAGCAATACCAGGGGAGAGGGATGTAGCGGGCTAGCAATACCAGGGAAGAGGGATGTCGCGGGCTAGCAATAACAGGGAAGAGGGATGTAGCGGGCTAGCAATACCAGGGAAGAGGGATGTAGCGAGCTAGCAATACTAGGGAAGAGGGCTGTAGCGTGCTAGCAATACCAGGGAAGAGGGATGTAGCGGGCTAGCAATAACAGGGAAGAGGGATGTAGCGGGCTAGCAATACCAGGGAAGAGGGATGTAGCGAGCTAGCAATACCAGGGGAGAGGGATGTAGCGGGCTAGCAATACCAGGGAAGAGGGATGTAGCGAGCTAGCAATAGCAGGGGAGAGGGCTGTAGCATGCTAGCAATACCAGGGAAGAGTGATGTAGCGTGCTAGCAATACCAGGGAAGAGGGCTGTAGCGTGCTAGCAATACCAGGGAAGAGGGATGTAGCGTGCTAGCAATACCAGGGAAGAGGGATGTAGCGTGCTAGCAATACCAGGGAAGAGGGATGTAGCGGGCTAGCAATACCAGGGAAAAGGGATGTAGTGGGCTAGCAATACCAGGGGAGAGGGATGTAGCGTGCTAGCAATACCAGGGGAGAGGGATGTAGCGTGCTAGCAATACCAGGGGGCAGCAACCAAATCTCACATCTTATAGCTGGCTAGGCTAACAACCTTCCTAGATACGGTTATCTAGGTAAGTGGCCCTTTCGAGTTTTAAATAGTCGAAGGACGACTAGTTTCCGGTTGCCTCAATAACGAGCACAACAGTGGAGGATATCTTGACAAGGTTAGCACCGGAGTAGGGTGGCCAACACACACACACACACACACACACACACACACACACACACACACACACACACACACACACACACACACACACACACACACACTAGCAGGTGGGCTAAGTCAGCACAAGACAAGGCAAGCCTGATATCCTCAGATAAAGGGATAGGTTGGGGAGAGTTGTCACACAGCCTTGGAGGGCGTATTTAACGCTCTGACCCACAGGTCGCACGGGCTGTTAGAGACAGACTGACAGTACACACAACTCACACAGAGTTTAGTTTACCCTACCGGGACCTGAGAAGATGCGATATGAAAAACGAGAGCAGCGGAGCAGTCGAACTTGTACGATACGACTTTGGTTCTGAAATTATCCTTCTGTGTCAAACCAGATCATGTTGGATTACATTCCATTGTATTTGTGCAAACTAATATTTAAACGTAATTCTTATTCCCCTGATACATGCAGTATGAATGAGTGATTGAGTGAGTGAGTGAGTGAGTGAGTGAGTGAGTGAGTGAGTGAGGGAGTATTCAAATGAATGAAAATAAAAGTGACTAATAATGAAACCAAACTAACTAACATTGTAAATTCCTCCTTCATTAACTCCTATTAATTACTGCAAAGTGAACCAGGTAATTATTTACCTTTTACCTATTGGAGAGTATTCTATCTGTTCCCAATTAATTATGACATCCAATTAACCTACAGGTTGCCTGGCGGGTCCTCTTCTCCCTCTCTGACCTCTCTCTCTCTCTGACCTCTCTCTCTCTGACCTCTCTCTCTCTCTCTGACCTCTCTCTCTCTCTGGCCTCTCTCTCTCTGACCTCTCTCTCTCTCTGACCGATCTCTCTCTCTGACCTCTCTCTCTCTCTCTCTGACGTCTCTCTCTCTGACCTCTCTCACTCTCTGACCTCTCTCTCTCTGACCTCTCTCTCTCTCTGACCTTTCTCTCTCTCTCTCTGACCTCTCTCTCTCTGACCTCTCTCTCTCTGACCTATCTCTCTCTCTGACCTCTCAATCTCTCTGACCTATCTCTCTCTCTGACCTCTCAATCTCTCTGATCTATCTCTCTCTGACCTCTCAATCTCTCTGACCTATCTCTCTCTGACCTCTCTCTCTCTGACCTCTCTCTCTCTGACCTCCCTCTCTCTGACCTCTCTCTCTCTGACCTCTCTCTCTCTGACCTCTCTCTCTCTCTCTCTGATGTCTCTCTCTCTGACCTCTCTCACTCTCTGACCTCTCTCTCTCTGACCTCTCTCTCTCTCTGATCTCTCTCTCTCTGACCTCTCTCTCTCTGACCTCTCTCTCTCTGACCTCTCTCTCTCTGACCTCTCTCTCTCTCTGACCTCCCTCTCTCTCTGACCTCCCTCTCTCTCTCTTTCTCTCTCTCTCTTTCTCTCTCTCTGACCTCTTTCTCTCTGACCTCTCTCTCTTTCTCTGACCTCTCTCTCTGACCTCTCTCTCTCTCTGATCTCTCTCCCTGACCTCCCTCTCTCTCTCTTTCTCTCTCTCTCTGATCTCTCTCTCTCTGACCTCTCTCTCTCTCTGACCTCCCTCTCTTTCTCTTTCTCTCTCTCTCTGACCTCTCTCTCTCTGACCCCTCTCTCTCTCTCTCTCTGATCTCTCTCTCTGATCTCTCTCTTCCTCTCTGACCTCTCCCTCTCTCTCTTTCTGACCTTTCTCTCTGACCCCTCTCTCTCTCTCTGATCCATCTCTCTCTTACCTCTCTCTCTCTCTGATCTCTCTCTCTTTGTGGATCTGTGGAATCTGAGGGAAATATGTGTCTCTAATATGGTCACACATTGGGCAGGAAGTTAGGAAGTGCAGCTCAGTTTCCACCTCATTTTGTGGGCAGTGTTGCACATAGCCTGTCTTCTCTTGAGAGCCAGGTCTGCCTACAGCGGCCTTTCTCAATAGCAAGGCTATGTTCACTGAGTCTGTACATAGTCAAAGCTTTCCTTAAGTTTGGGTCAATCACAGTGGTCAGGTATTCTGCCACTGTGTACTCTCTGTTTAGGGGCAAATAGCATTCTAGTTTGCTCTATTTTTTTGGTAAATTCTTTCCAATGTGTCAAGTAATTATCATTTTGGGTTCAATTGTGTTGCTGTACTGGGGGTATGTTTGTGTTTGTGAACAGAGCTCTCTCTCTCTCTCTCTCTCTGACCTCTCTCTCCCTTCTTTCTCGTCTGTCTGTCTGTCTGTCTGTCTGTCTGTCTGTCTGTCTGTCTGTCTGTCTGTCTGTCTGTCTGTCTGTCTGTCTGTCTGTCTGTCTGTCTGTCTGTCTGTCTGTCTGTCTGTCTGTCTGTCTGTCTGTCTGTCTACTCTCTCTCTCTTCTCCCTCTCTCTCTCTTTCCATCTCTCTCTGTTTTCTCACTCTCGCTCTCTTTCTCTCTCTCCTCTCTCTTTCGCTACGTGATTGGAGTTTTCCCACAATCAATGATTTTACAGCACAGAACTGGAGTATGGCAGGAAGGAGGGGGCCAGGGGAAGTGGAAGCCTGCAGGCTGGTCCCAGATTGAGAGCACAACAAGACAGTGGTCAGTCAGCCTCGGTCAGTCAGCCTCGGCCACTATGTTATACAGCCTCAATTATTTGGGGTATGTTCCAAATGGTGATCTGGTCTAAAGTAGTGCACTATATATAGGGAATAGGGTTCCATAGGGCTCTGGTCTAAAGTAGTGCAATACATAGGGAATAGGGTTCTATAGGGCTCTGGTCTAAAGTAGTGCACTATATAGGGAATAGGGTTCCATAGGGCTCTGGTCTAAAGTAGTGCACTATATAGGGAATAGGGTTCTATAGGGCTCTGGTCTAAAGTAGTGCACTATATAGGGAATAGGGTTCCATAGAGCTCTGGTCTAATGTAGTGCACTATATAGGGAATAGGGTTCCACAGAGCTCTGGTCTAAAATAGTGTACTATATAGGGAATAGGGTGCCATTTGGGAAACATGTCTGGCGTCCTGGGAGAGCAGCTGTAGATGATATTTCAAGGTGATAGTGACCTTTGACCCACCAGGAGTCCATGTTCCTAGTGGACATGTATCATGCTGCTCCTTCCACAGCCAGCTCCTTAACCAGTTTAAACATGACCTATTGATTTTACTAATCACGCTCTGCAACCTGCTGGGAAACCCTGGATACTACATTCCATATCCACCTACAGCCTCTATTTTACCTCTCCAGACTCTACCACTCTCTATTCTACCTCTCTGTCTAGACTCTACCTCTCTCTAGACTTTACCTCTCTATCTAGACTTTACCTCTCTCTCTAGACTCAACCTCTCTCTCTAGACTCTACCTCTCTCTCTAGACTCTACCTCTCTCTAGAGTCTACCTCTCTCTACTCTACCTCTCTCTAGACTCTACCTCTCTCTAGACTTTACCTCTCTCTCTAGACTCAACCTCTCTCTCTAGACTCTACCTCTCTCTACTCTACCTCTCTCCAGACTCTACCTCTCTCTAGACTCTACCTCTCTCCAGACTTTACCTCTCTCTCTAGACTCAACCTCTCTCTCTAGACTCTACCTCTCTCTACTCTACCTCTCTCTCTAGACTATACCTCTCTCTAGACTCTACCTCTCTCTAGACTCTACCTCTCTCTCTAGACTCTACCTCTCTACCTAGACTCTACCTCTCTCTCTAGACTCTACCTCTCTCTAGACTCTACCTCTCTATCTACACTCTACCTCTCTATCTACACTCTACTTCTCTCTAGACTCTACCTCTCTCTCTAGACTCTACCTCTCTACCTAGACTCTACCTCTCTCTCCAGACTTTACCTCTCCATCTAGACTAAACCATTCTCTCTAGACTCTACCTCTCTCTCTAGGCTCTACCTCGCTCTAGACTCTACTTCTCTATCTAGACTTTACCTCTCTATCTGGACTCTTCCTCTCTCTACTCTACCTCTCTAACTAGACTTTACCACTCTATCTAGACTCTACCTCTCTCTCTAGACTATACTTCTCTATCTAGACTCTACCTCTCTCTCTAGACTATACCTCTCTATCTAGACTCTACCTCTCTATCCAGACTCTACCTCTCTATCTAGACTCTAACTCTCAAATCAAATGTATGTATATAGCCCTTCTTACATCAGCTGATATCTCAAAGTGCTGTACAGAAACCCAGCCTAAAACCCCAAACAGCAAGCAATGCAGGTGTAGAAGCACAGTGGCTACAGTTACTGCCACATAAGACACTACTGCCACCTAACAGACAGTTACAGACAGTTACTGTCACCTAACAGACAATTACAGACATTTACTGCCACCTAACAGACATTTACTACCACCTAACAGACAGTTACTGCCACCTAACAGACAGTTACAGACAGTTACTGCCACCTAACAGACATTTACAGACAGTTACTGCCACCTAACAGACATTTACAGACAGTTACTGCCACCTAACAGACAGTTACAGACAGTTACTGCCACCTAACAGACATTTACAGACAGTTACTGCCACCTAACAGACATTTACAGACAGTTACTGCCACCTAACAGACAGTTACAGACAGTTACTGCCACCTAACAGACATTTACAGACAGTTACTGCCACCTAACAGACAGTTACAGACATTTACTGCCACCTAACAGACAGTTACAGACAGTTACTGTCACCTAACAGACAATTACAGACATTTACTGCCACCTAACAGACATTTACTACCACCTAACAGACAGTTACTGCCACCTAACAGACAGTTACAGACAGTTACTGCCACCTAACAGACATTTACAGACAGTTACTGCCACCTAACAGACATTTACAGACAGTTACTGTCACCTAACAGACAATTACAGACATTTACTGCCACCTAACAGACATTTACTACCACCTAACAGACAGTTACTGCCACCTAACAGACAGTTACAGACAGTTACTGCCACCTAACAGACATTTACAGACAGTTTACTGCCACCTAACAGACAGTTACAGACAGTTACTGCCACCTAACAGACATTTACAGACAGTTACTGCCACCTAACAGACAGTTACAGACATTTACTGCCACCTAACAGACAGTTACAGACAGTTACTGCCACCTAACAGACAGTTACAGACATTTACTGCCACCTAACAGACATTTACTGCCACCTAACAGACAGTTACTGCCACCTAACAGACAGTTACAGACAGTTACTGCCACCTAACAGACAGTTACTGCCACCTAACAGACATTTACTGCCACCTAACAGACATTTACTGCCACCTAACAGACAGTTACAGACATTTACTGCCACCTAACAGACAGTTACAGACATTTACTGCCACCTAACAGACATTTACTACCACCTAACAGACAGTTACTGCCACCTAACAGACAGTTACAGACAGTTACTGCCACCTAACAGACATTTACAGACAGTTACTGCCACCTAACAGACAGTTACAGACAGTTACTGCCACCTAACAGACATTTACAGACAGTTACTGCCACCTAACAGACAGTTACAGACATTTACTGCCACCTAACAGACAGTTACAGACAGTTACTGTCACCTAACAGACAATTACAGACATTTACTGCCACCTAACAGACATTTACTACCACCTAACAGACAGTTACTGCCACCTAACAGACAGTTACAGACAGTTACTGCCACCTAACAGACATTTACAGACAGTTACTGCCACCTAACAGACATTTACAGACAGTTACTGTCACCTAACAGACAATTACAGACATTTACTGCCACCTAACAGACATTTACTACCACCTAACAGACAGTTACTGCCACCTAACAGACATTTACAGACAGTTACTGCCACCTAACAGACAGTTACAGACATTTACTGCCACCTAACAGACAGTTACAGACAGTTACTGCCACCTAACAGACAGTTACAGACATTTACTGCCACCTAACAGACATTTACTGCCACCTAACAGACAGTTACTGCCACCTAACAGACATTTACAGACAGTTACTGCCACCTAACAGACAGTTACTGCCACCTAACAGACATTTACTGCCACCTAACAGACATTTACTGCCACCTAACAGACAGTTACAGACATTTACTGCCACCTAACAGACAGTTACAGACATTTACTGCCACCTAACAGACATTTACTGCCACCTAACAGACAGTTACAGACATTTACTGCCACCTAACAGACAGTTACAGACATTTACTGCCACCTAACAGACATTTACTGCCACCTAACAGACAGTTACAGACATTTACTGCCACCTAACAGACAGTTACTGCCACCTAATAGACATTTACTGCCACCTAACAGACATTTACTGCCACCTAACAGACAGTTACAGACATTTACTGCCACCTAATAGACATTTACTGCCACCTAACAGACATTTACTGCCACCTAACAGACATTTACTGCCACCTAACAGACAGTTACAGACATTTACTGCCACCTAACAGACAGTGGCCAGATTTCACCTTAACCCTTGTCAGTATGCATGTTTGATCATGTCTGTGAGATCTGATTCCTGCGTTCTACCGCAACACCTTTGGCCATTAGCTAAATGCACAGCAATGTATTTAGAATTATATTAAATGTAATTACGGGTCATAAATACAATCACATTTTAGAAATCATTATGGATTTTTTTTAATAGATTTTTTTTTTAATGAATGATCGTTAACAGCACAAGTTTTAATCAGCTACGGTACAGAACACCTACAGTGTATAACACAGCATTATGCATGTGAAACATTGTTTAATATGTTAGACCTTTTATAAAGCAAGTCTTTAGAAAGGGTATCGCCTATATTTCTATGATGCACATGTTGTGGATTAATGAGAATGAGGAATACTTTTTTTATATTCCTTGATATCGACAGTAAAGGCCTATTACAAACCAAAGTATATTACCAGTTGTCAGGCCGTGTTGTCGATGTAATTCCTTGCTGTTCGGTTTAAAGACGTCCTTTGTGCCGCCGCATCTGAGGTCGAGAGAGCTGCGGCCCAGGGAGTTTAAACCGAAACAGATGTGAGCTCCTTTAATCCCGTTTCATCTCTGAAGTGACCTTTGACGAGGTGAATACGCAAAGAAAATAGTAAAAGTCAGGAGAGTGGTCAGCTTGCCGTTTTATATTGTCCGTCATTACAGTAGCCTTCAACACTTCAAACTGTCAACAACAACAACAACACAACAACACAACAATACAACAACAACAACACAACAACACAACAACAACAACAACAACAACACAACAACAACAACAACAACAACAACAACAACAACACAACAACAACAACAACACAACAATACAACAACACCAACAACAACAACAAAAAGCCATAAATTGCTAGTGGGTCTTTCCAATGTGAATTTGAGCTGAATGTGCGACTAACTGCTTGACGGACATAGGTTGATAAGTTTTACTTCGCTGTTAATTTACAAACGAAAATACAATGAAAATTATTCATAGACTGTTTCCTTGACAAAATGTTTTTGGGAATTATAATAATGCAATAATTCTTTTTGTATTACTTACTATTTTATACCATATTAATGTTGTATTACTTAGTATATTATACCATATTAATGTTGTATTACTTAGTATATTATACCATATTAATGTTGTATTACTTAGTATATTATACCATATTAATGTAGTATTACTTAGTATATTATACCATATTAATGTTGTATTACTTAGTATATTATACCATATTAATGTTGTATTACTTAGTATATTATACCATATTAATGTTGTATTACTTACTATTTTATACTATATTAATGTTGTATTACTTAGTATATTATACCATATTAATGTTGTATTACTTAGTATATTATACCATATTAATGTTGTATTACTTAGTATATTATACCATATTAATGTTGTATTACTTAGTATATTATACCATATTAATGTTGTATTACTTGGTATATTATACCATATTAATGTTGTATTACTTACTATATTATACCATATTAATGTTGTATTACTTGGTATATTATACCATATTAATGTTGTATTACTAATATATTATTATTAAATATATGTAATATGAATAATATTAATGAACAAATTAAATATTGAATAACCATAGCTATAATTTAGTGAATAAATAATTTCCTATATAGTTTCCTTCCTATATTGTTTGCAACTTTTTTTATTTTTTTATTAGATCAAATGATCCTTATATTTTACTAAACTTTCAAATGTTATTTAAATGAATAAACAATTGAATAATGCTAACGTTTGTCCTGAGAATTATTTATTTTATTTTACAGTGGAATAATTTCTTCAAGATTGTCTTTAGGTTAGAGTTATTAAAAAAAAATTGTATATTAAAGTAATAACTAAATTTTAAATCAAAATGTTCAACTATACTGTTAATTCACTATGGTTCATTCTGTTTACTACTACAGCAGGACTATTGATTCTAGTAAGTCTAGTACAACTATCTCACCCACCGTCACATTTTACATTTGTCATTTAGCAGACGCTCTTATCCAGAGCGACTTATATATACTTATGTATGTGAGGTCATACATTTCATGCATTTTTTGTTGTTGTTGTTGTTGTTTTTGTACTGGCCCCCCATGGGAATCGAACCCACAAACCTGGCGTTGCACACACCATGCTCTACCAACTGAGCCACAGGGAAGACCTATGGATGACCTCTAATTCCACTGTCTCTTTACCTTTAACCACTACTGTAAATGATGAAAGCTATTATTTACCATGAAGTTCTAGTAATAATACTCATGTTTAAAAGTCTGTTTCTAGGACTCAAATAAAAGCCTAGTCCTGGATTTAAAACAATTTTCAACAGAGAATAAATAAGAGAATCTCCATGAACAGCATATTTTAGTCCAGGATTAGATGTAATCTGCGTCCAGGAAACCATCCCTATGCATGATGTCCATTTGGCTATACCACTGGCTGGTCCTGTTCTAATTGGCTACCGACATTCCCTGTGACACAGCATCTTTTAGCGAACAGAGACATTAGAATAGTCATAGACCAACGCAACGGACCTATTGTAATTGACCTATTGTAATTGACCTATTGTAATGTCAGGCCAGTATTGTTGTGCTGGCCTATTGTAATGTCAGGCCAGTATTGTTGTGCTGTTCTATTGTAATGTCAGGCCAGTATTGTTGTGCTGGCCTATTGTAATGTCAGGCCAGTATTGTTGTGCTGGCCTATTGTAATGTCAGGCCTGTATTGTTGTGCTGGTCTATTGTAATGTCAGGCCTGTATTGTTGTGCTGTTCTATTGTAATGTCAGGCCAGTATTGTTGTGCTGGCCTATTGTAATGTCAGGCCTGTATTGTTGTGCTGTTCTATTGTAATGTCAGGCCAGTATTGTTGTGCTGGCCTATTGTAATGTCAGGCCTGTATTGTTGTGCTGTTCTATTGTAATGTCAGGCCAGTATTGTTGTGCTGGCCTATTGTAATGTCAGGCCAGTATTGTTGTGCTGGCCTATTGTAATGTCAGGCCAGTATTGTTGTGCTGGTCTATTGTAATGTCAGGCCAGTATTGTTGTGCTGTCCTATTGTAATGTCAGGCCAGTATTGTTGTGCTGTCCTATTCTGACCTATTGTAATGTCAGGCCAGTATTGTTGTGCTGGCCTATTCTGACCTATTGTAATGTCAGGCCAGTATTGTTGTGCTGGTCTATTGTAATGTCAGGCCAGTATTGTTGTGCTGTCCTATTGTAATGTCAGGCCTGTATTGTTGTGCTGTCCTATTGTAATGTCAGGCCTGTATTGTTGTGCTGGCCTATTGTAATGTCAGGCCAGTATTGTTGTGCTGGCCTATTCTGGCCTATTGTAATGTCAGGCCTGTATTGTTGTGCTGGCCTATTCTGGCCTATTGTAATTTCTGGACAGAATTGTTGTTCTAGTCTATTCTAGTCTATTCTATTCTGGCCTAATCATAAAATATAAATGTCATTTTTCAATTGTTAATTTGTAATTTTAGTTGACTTCCCAAATTCACGGACTCCAAATAGAAATTGACCCCGACGCTGTTCTCCATGTTCTCTATTCTACATGCATATACTGTACCCTTATGATTTTGTATGCAAGGTTTTTGTATAGTAGTTTCTGAAAATACAATTTAGAAGAATATATTTATTAGCATTACTTTAATAAAACAAAAATGGCATGCTTGATAGGAGATACAGAGAGAGGGGGAGAGACAGAGAGAGAGGGGTAGAGAGAGAGAGGGGTAGAGAGAGAGCGGGGTAGAGAGAGAGAGAGATGGGAGAGAGAGAGAGAGAGAGAGGAGGGGGGACAGAGAGAGAGGGGGAGAGAGACAGAGGGGGAGAGAGACAGAGAGGGGGAGAGAGAGAGAGAAGAGTGAAGGGGAGAGAGAGAGGGGGATAGAGAGAGAGTAGGGGAGGGAGGGAGGGAGGGAGGGAGAGATGGGGAGAGAGAGAGAGAGAGAGAGAGAGATGGGGAGAGAGAGAGAGAGAGAGAGAGAGAGAGAGAGAGGAGGGGGGAAAGAGCGAGAGAGCACTTTTGTGTCATCCAGCCATCCATCCATCCTTTTCTCCATCACTCCCCTCCCCCAGCTCCCTTCCAAGCAGTCAGTGCCTGGTCAGAGTTCAGGGGTCAGAGTTCAGGGGTCAGGAGTCAGCTGGTCAGTAGATGGGAATAGGAACACTCACCCTTCACCTTTGAGAAGGTGGTTTTCCATTAACTGGTCCTCCTCTATCTAACCACTCTGGCTGCTCTGACCTCTAAAAGAACCAATGGTTATGTCCCAAATGGCACCCTCTTCCCTATATAGAGCACTACTTTTAACCAGAGACCTATGGGCCGTGGTCAAAAGCAGTACACTATATAGGGAAAAGGATGCCATTTGGGACACACTCCCTATTACATCTCCCACCAGTCCTGCGAGGGACGAACAGGGAAGTGATGAGGCAAAATGACGGCCCTGATCCAGAATGACAGCAACGGAATGGATTTACCTGGAGGTTCATGGCCAAAATTATAGCTTTTTTTAGTCATGCAGGAAACACATCTATTTTTTGTATGTATTTGGCTCCTGGAATCTGCCAGATTACAATGCAAATTCTCATCCAATATTGCAATCAGTGTTGTTGTCTTGTCTGAGAGATGATAAAGTTTCTCCCAGACATTATTCATTGTTATGGTTTCTCAGCGTCTCACTGCTTGTGTCTATGATGCTATAATGATTTCTCCAATATCCTTCCAGAATACTTTACTTTACAAACATATAAAATCTACATCAAGGACACGAGATCAGGATCCCACTTCCTTTTAGCGGTCACGTTTACTGTGACACGATAAGGACTGAAGGCTCTAAATGTGGTAAAACGCTTGAGTGTGCTGCTGTATTAGATGCGGTGTGAGTCCCAAATGGCACCCTGTTCCCTATATAGTGCACTACTTTTGACCAGAGACCGTATAGGGAATAGGGTGCCATTTTGGACTTGGTGTTGTAGTGAGTGTCTTTCTGGTGTAGTGTCTCCTCAGAGTGGTCAGGACTGGTCAGGATACATACTGTAGAGGAGGCTATGTGGTCCTGATGAACGCCTGGAGCCGTCTGGTCTGCAGCCACTATATACTGCAGCGTTGGAGTCCCTCTGGTCTGCAGCCACTATGTACTGCAGCGTTGGAGTCCCTCTGGTCTGCAGCCACTATGTACTGCAGCGTTGGAGTCCCTCTGGTCTGCAGCCACTATGTACTGCAGCGTTGGAGTCCCTCTGGTCTGCAGCCACTATGTACTGCAGCGTTGGAGTCCCTCTGGTCTGCAGCCACTATGTACTGCAGCGTTGGAGTCCCTCTGGTCTGCAGCCACTATGTACTGCAGCGTTGGAGTCCCTCTGGTCTGCAGCCACTATGTACTGCAGCGTTGGAGTCCCTCTGGTCTGCAGCCACTATGTACTGCGGCGTTGGAGTCCCTCTGGTCTGCAGCCACTATGTACTGCAGCGTTGGAGTCCCTCTGGTCTGCAGCCACTATGTACTGCGGCGTTGGAGTCCCTCTGGTCTGCAGCCACTATGTACTGCAGCGTTGGAGTCCCTCTGGTCTGCAGCCACTATGTACTGCGGCGTTGGAGTCCCTCTGGTCTGCAGCCACTATGTACTGCAGCGTTGGAGTCCCTCTGGTCTGCAGCCACTATGTACTGCAGCGTTGGAGTCCCTCTGGTCTGCAGCCACTATATACTGCAGCGTTGGAGTCCCTCTGGTCTGCAGCCACTATGTACTGCAGCGTTGGAGTCCCTCTGGTCTGCAGCCACTATGTAAAACTCTCTAAAAGTTACATTGAAGCTTAAACTAAGGGACGGTACGGTAGAGATTGCTGCTCTCCAGCGGGGGACAGAAACATCCTGTATGTATGTTGAAAGCGTGTCTGTCTGCACAGTAGCCATCCTCTTAATTATTTAAGTCATCAAAAGACAACTGCTGTCATCGTTGAATGCCTGGCCGCCCAGCAGGAAATCACTACGGAAGATGTCTAATTGTTACTTTGTGCTTGTAGCAGCAACTAGCTAATGGAAGGCTGGAGTCCTGGGACCGGGTGGACTAGAGGCTGTGCTGTGTTGGTCTGGTGGTCTGGGGGCACGGCCCTAGAGGGTCTGGGGGCACGGCCCTAGAGGGTCTGGGGGCACGGCCCTAGAGGGTCTGGGGGCACCTTTTGGGGCACGGCACTAGAGTGGTCTGGTGGTCTGGGGGCACCTTTTGGGGCACTAGAGTGGTGCTACTGCAGGGTCTGCCTCTCTCTCTCCTCTGCTGCTGTCTCCAGAGTCGTCAGGCTACCCTGGTGTCCTCAGAGTCATCAGGTTTCCGCTGGTGTCCTCAGAGTCATCAGGCTTCCCTGGTGTCCTCAGAGTCATCAGGCTTCCCTGGTGTCCTCAGAGTCGTCAGGCTTCCCTGGTGTCCTCAGAGTCGTCAGGCTTCTGCTGGTGTCCTCAGAGTCGTCAGGCTTCCGCTGGCGTCCTCAGAGTCATCAGGCTTCCCTGGTGTCCTCAGAGTCGTCAGGCCTCCCTGGCGTCCTCAGAGTCATCAGGCTTCCCTGGTGTCCTCAGAGTCGTCAGGCTTCCCTGGTGTCCTCAGAGTCATCAGGCCTCCGTTGCGAGTGTCTGTGTGTCTGCGAGGCGAGGGCGAGGTCCAGGGCGAGGGCGAGGGCGAGGTCCATATCTGCAGTCTAAAGTGGTGACTTATGGAGCTGTGTTATGTCTCCCCTGTGGTGTTATAATGGAATGAACGGTGGAGAGAATAACCATCAGCACATTCAAACACATCCATGTCACTTCCTGCTGTTCTTTAGGGGATCTGAAAGCATTGAAGTGTTAGGGTGGACCATACAGCATGGATCTGAATGGACTGGAGCATTATGGGGGACCATACAGCATGGATCTGAAAGGACTGGAGCATTATGGGGGACCATACAGCATGGATCTGAATGGACTGGAGCATTATGGGGGACCATACAGCATGGATCTGAAAGGACTGGAGCATTATGGGGGACCATACAGCGTGGATCTGAAAGGACTGGAGCATTATGGGGGACCATACAGCGTGGATCTGAAAGGACTGGAGCATTATGGGGGACCATACAGCGTGGATCTGAAAGGACTGGAGCATTATGGGGGACCATACAGCATGGATCTGAAAGGACTGGAGCATTATGGGGGACCATACAGCATGGATCTGAAAGGACTGGAGCATTATGGGGGACCATACAGCGTGGATCTGAAAGGACTGGAGCATTATGGGGGACCATACAGCGTGGATCTGAAAGGACTGGAGCATTATGGGGGACCATACAGCATGGATCTGAAAGGACTGGAGCATTATGGGGGACCATACAGCATGGATCTGAAAGGACTGGAGCATTATGGGGGACCATACAGCATGGATCTGAAAGGACTGGAGCATTATGGGGGACCATACAGCGTGGATCTGAAAGGACTGGAGCATTATGGGGGACCATACAGCGTGGATCTGAAAGGACTGGAGGAGCATTATGGGGGACCATACAGCGTGGATCTGAAAGGACTGGAGCATTATGGGGGACCATACAGCATGGATCTGAAAGGACTGGAGCATTATGGGGGACCATACAGCGTGGATCTGAAAGGACTGGAGCATTATGGGGGACCATACAGCGTGGATCTGAAAGGACTGGAGCATTATGGGGGACCATACAGCGTGGATCTGAAAGGACTGGAGCATTATGGGGGACCATACAGCGTGGATCTGAAAGGACTGGAGCATTATGGGGGACCATACAGCGTGGATCTGAAAGGACTGGAGCATTATGGGGGACCATACAGCGTGGATCTGAAAGGACTGGAGCATTATGGGGGACCATACAGCGTGGATCTGAAAGGACTGGAGCATTATGGGGGACCATACAGCGTGGATCTGAAAGGACTGGAGCATTATGGGGGACCATACAGCGTGGATCTGAAAGGACTGGAGCATTATGGGGGACCATACAGCATGGATCTGAAAGGGCTGGAGCATTATGGGGGACCATACAGCATGGATCTGAAAGGACTGGAGCATTATGGGGGACCATACAGCGTGGATCTGAAAGGACTGGAGCATTATGGGGGACCATACAGCATGGATCTGAAAGGACTGGAGGAGCATTAGGCACAGCTGGAAATGAGTGTGCAGATAGGACCGCTGCCTGCCGGGTGGAAAATACTCCGTCCACTTCAAAGACAAATGTTTTATTCTGTTGTGACTTCTGTTCCATACCACACCAGAGTTTAGCCCAGTATTCTCATCTCTACTGCAGAATGTATTCTTGTTATTTTGTCTAAAATGCACTAATACACAGATTAACATAACATCTCTTTTTTTTCAAATCTTTGTCTGACGAACATGAACTGTACTGAATGTAAATGTATTTAACATGAACTGTACTGAATGTAAATGTATTTAACATGAACTGTACTGAATGAAAATGTATTTAACATGAACTGTACTGAATGTTAATGTATTTAACATGAACTGTACTGAATGTAAATGTATTTAACATGAACTGTACTGAATGTAAATGTATTTAACATGAACTGTACTGAATGTAAATGTATTTAACATGAACTGTACTGTATGTAAATGTATTTAACATGAACTGTACTGTATGTAGATGTATTTAACATGAACTGTACTGAATGTAAATGTATTTAACATGAACTGTACTGTATGTAGATGTATTTAACATGAACTGTACTGTATGTAAATATATTTAACATGAACTGTACTGTATGTAGATGTATTTAACATGAACTGTACTGTATGTAGATGTATTTAACATGAACTGTACTGTATGAAAATGTATTTAACATGAACTGTACTGAATGTAAATGTATTTAACATGAACTGTACTGAATGTAAATGTATTTAACATGAACTGTACTGAATGTAAATGTATTTAACATGAACTGTACTGTATGTAGATGTATTTAACATGAACTGTACTGTATGTAGATGTATTTAACATGAACTGTACTGTATGAAAATGTATTTAACATGAACTGTACTGAATGTAAATGTATTTAACATGAACTGTACTGAATGTAAATGTATTTAACATGAACTGTACTGAATGTAAATGTATTTAACATGAACTGTACTGAATGAAAATGTATTTAACATGAACTGTACTGAATGTTAATGTATTTAACATGAACTGTACTGAATGTAAATGTATTTAACATGAACTGTACTGAATGTAAATGTATTTAACATGAACTGTACTGAATGTAAATATATTTAACATGAACTGTACTGTATGTAAATGTATTTAACATGAACTGTACTGTATGTAGATGTATTTAACATGAACTGTACTGAATGTAAATGTATTTAACATGAACTGTACTGTATGTAGATGTATTTAACATGAACTGTACTGTATGTAAATATATTTAACATGAACTGTACTGTATGTAGATGTATTTAACATGAACTGTACTGTATGTCGATGTATTTAACATGAACTGTACTGTATGAAAATGTATTTAACATGAACTGTACTGAATGTAAATGTATTTAACATGAACTGTACTGAATGTAAATGTATTTAACATGAACTGTACTGTATGTAGATGTATTTAACATGAACTGTACTGTATGTAGATGTATTTAACATGAACTGTACTGTATGAAAATGTATTTAACATGAACTGTACTGAATGTAAATGTATTTAACATGAACTGTACTGAATGTAAATGTATTTAACATGAACTGTACTGAATGTAAATGTATTTAACATGAACTGTACTGTATGTAAATGTATTTAACATGAACTGTACTGTATGTAGATGTATTTAACATGAACTGTACTGAATGTAAATGTATTTAACATGAACTGTACTGTATGTAGATGTATTTAACATGAACTGTACTGTATGTAAATATATTTAACATGAACTATACTGTATGTAGATGTATTTAACATGAACTGTACTGAATGTAAATGTATTTAACATGAACTGTACTGTATGTAGATGTATTTAACATGAACTGTACTGAATTTCAGGTAAAATATGTATTTGGAACCTACTGGTTTAGGTACCGTTTGTTACAGTCTAGTTGCATCTCTTTATCTCTCTCCAACGACAGCACACACTGCATGCTGGTTATTTCAAACAACAAACATTCCTTCTTCCTGTCCCTTCTTCATCTCTCCTCTATCCATCCCTCTTTCTCTTTTATTTTAACCACACCATCGATGGTTTCTTAACAGGAAAATTAGGGGAAGTCTGTGGAGCAGCAAAGTGTCTGCAGGGTGTTTCCGCTGACAAGGTGGAGTATGGGTAGACCGAGGCCCTGGTCGTTTGTCCTCATCAAGGGGGGAGAGAGATGAGAGGAGAAGCAGGCTGGTTGAGGCTGTGACATCCATCCTTGGGCCCGATTTTAACCGTCCTGTCTACAGCTGCTCTGTAACCTACTGTGTTGTATTCTACCGTACTGTCCTGTCCCTTACTGCCGTGTAGTGTCCTCTACTGTCCTGTCCTCTACTGTCCTGTCCTCTACTGTACTGTATTCTACTGTCCTCTACTGTCCCCTACTGTAATGTCCTCTACTGTACTGTCCTCTACTGTACTTTCCTGTCCTCTACTGTGTTATACTGTCCTGTCCTCTACTGTCCTATACTGTCCTATACTGTCCTGTCCTCTACTGTCCTATACTGTCCTATACTGTCCTGTCCTCTACTGTCCTATACTGTCCTGTCCTCTACTGTCCTGTACTGTCCTATACTGTCCTGTCCTCTACTGTCCTGTCCTGTCCTATACTGTCCTGTCCTCTACTGTCCTGTACTGTCCTGTATTGTACTATACTGTCCTGTACTGTCCTGTCCTCTACTGTCCTATACTGTCCTGTCCTCTACTGTCCTGTATTGTACTATACTGTCCTTTACTGTCCTCTACTGTCCTGTCCTGTCCTGTTCTGTATTGTACTATACTGTCCTGTCCTCTTCTGTCCTCTACTGTCCTGTCCTGTCCTGTCCTGTCCTCTACTGTTCTGTATTGTACTATACTGTCCTGTCCTGTCCTCTTCTGTCCTCTACTGTCCTGTACTGTACTATACTGTCCTGTCCTGTCCTCTACTGTCCTCTACTGTCCTGTCCTGTCCTCTACTCTTCTGTATTGTACTATACTGTCCTGTCCTGTCCTCTACTGTCCTGTCCTGTCCTCTACTGTCCTGTACTGTCCTGTCCTATACTGTCTTGTACTGTACTATACTGTCCTGTCCTCTACTGTCCTATACTGTCCACTACTGTCCCATACTGTCCTCTACTGTCCTGTACTGTCCTGTACTGTACTATACTGTCCTGTACTGTCCTGTACTGTACTGTACTATACTGTCCTGTCCTATACTGTCCTGTACTGTACTATACTGTCCTGTCCTCTACTGTCCTGTACTGTCCTGTACTGTCCTATACTGTCCTGTCCTGTACTGTCCTATACTGTCCTGTCCTATACTGTCCTGTACTGTCCTATACTGTCCTGTCCTATACTGTCCTCTACTGTCCTATACTGTCCTGTCCTGTCCTCTACTGTCCTGTCCTCTACTGTCCGGTACTGTACTATACTGTCCTGTCATCTACTGTCCTGTCCTTTCCGTCCAACCCAGACCGAGGGCCCTAACCCTGTAGTGATCAGAGGACGACCCTAACCCTGTGGTGATCAGAGGAGGGCCCTAACCCTGTAGTGATCAGAGGAGGACCCTAACCCTGTAGTGATCAGAGTAGGACCCTAACCATGTAGTGATCAGAGAAGGGCCCTACACTAATGTAGGGGTCTCTAATGTAGGGGTCTCTAATGTAGGGTCTCTAATGTAGGGTCTCTAATGTAGGACTCTAATGTAGGGTCTCTAATGTAGGACTCTAATGTAGGGTCTCTAATGTAGGGTCTCTAATGTAGGGTCTCTAATGTAGGGTCTTTAATGTAGGGTCTCTAATGTAGGGTCTCTAATGTAGGGTCTTTAATGTAGGGTCTTTAATGTAGGGTCTCTAATGTAGGGTCTCTAATGTAGGGACTTTAATGTAGGGTCTCTAATGTAGGGCTCTAATGTAGGGCCTCTAATGTAGGGTCTCTAATGTAGGGTCTTTAATGTAGGGCGTCTAATGTAGGGACTCTAATGTAGGTCTCTAATGTAGGATCTCTAATGTAGAGGTCTCTTCAGGGTTTTCTACTCATCTATACAGTAATGTGACCAATATACAATAACCACATTTTTTATTTTTTTATGTGACCTTTATTTAACCATGTAGGCAAGTTGAGAACAAGTTCTCATTAACAATTGCGACCTGGCCAAGATAAAGCAAAGCAGTTTGACACATGCAACAACACAGTTACACATGGAGTAAAACAAACATACAGTCAATAATACAGTAGAAAAATAAGTCTATATACAATGTGAGCAAATGATGTGAGATAAGGGAGGTAAAGGCAAAAAAGGCCATGGTGGCAAAGTAAATACAATATAGCAAGTAAAACACTGGAATGGTAGATTTGCAGTGGAAGAAAGTGCAAAGTAGAAATAGAAATAATGGGGAGCAAAGGAGCAAAATAAATAAATACAGTAGGGGAAGAGGTAGTTGTTTGGGCTAAATTATAGATGGGCTATGTACAGGTGCAGTGATCCGTACTCTGTTATGTAGGGGCCTCTAATGTAGAGAGCTAATGTAGAGTCTCTAATGTAGGTCTCTAATGTAGGGCCTCTAATGTAGAGAGCTAATGTAAGGTCTCTAATGTACGGTCTCTAATGTAGGGACTCTAATGTAGGTCTCTAATGTAGGGCTCTAATGTAGGGTCTCTAATGTAAGGTCTCTAATGTAGGGTCTCTAATGTAGGGTCTCTAATGTAGGTTCTCTAATGTAGGGTCTCTTCCGACAGGGTTGTAGGGTCTCTAATGTAGTGTCACTAATGTAGGGTCTCTAATGTAGGGGCCTCTAATGTAGGGTCTCTAATGTAGGATCTCTAATGTAAGGTCTCTAATGTAGGGGCTGTAATGTAGGGTCTCTAATGTAGGGTCTCTAATGTAGGGCCTCTAATGTAGGGCCTCTAATGTAGGGTCTCTAATGTAGGGTCTCTTCAGGCAGGGTTGTAGGGCCTCTAATGTAAGGCCTCTAATGTAGGGTCTCTAATGTAGGGTTCTAATGTAGGGTCTCTAATGTAGGGTCACTAATGTAAGGTCTCTAATGTAGGGGCTCTAATGTAGGGGTCTCTAATGTAGGGTCTCTAATGTAGGGTCACTAATGTAAGGTCTCTAATGTAGGGTCTCTAATGTAGGGTCTCTAATGTAGGGTCTCTTCCGACAGGGTTGTAGGGTCTCTAATGTAGGGTCACTAATGTAGGGTCTCTAATGTAGGGTCACTAATGTAGGGGTCTCTAATGTAGGGTCTCTAATGTAGGGGCTCTAATGTAGGGTCTCTAATGTAGGATCTCTAATGTAGGGTCTCTTCCGACAGGGTTGTAGGGTCTCTAATGTAGGGTCACTAATGTAGGGTCTCTAATGTAGGGTCACTAATGTAGGGGTCTCTAATGTAGGGTCTCTAATGTAGGGGCTCTAATGTAGGGTCTCTAATGTAGGGTCTCTAATGTAGGGTCTCTAGTGTAGGGCTCTAATGTAGGGCCTCTAATGTAGGGCCTCTAATGTAGGGGTCCAATGTAGGGTCTCTAATGTAGGGTCTCCAATGTAGGGTCTCTAGTTCAGGATCTCTAATGTAGAGGTCTCTAGTGTAGGTCTCTAATGTAGGGTCTCTAATGTAGGGTCTCTAATGTAGGGTATTTAATGTAGGGTCTCTAATGTAGGGTCTCTAATGTAGGGTCTCTAATGTAGGATCTCTAATGTAGAGGTCTCTTCAGGGTTTTCTACTCATCTATACAGTAATGTGACCAATATACAATAACCACATTTTTTATTTTTTTATGTGACCTTTATTTAACCAGGTAGGCAAGTTGAGAACAAGTTCTCATTTACAATTGCGACCTGGCCAAGATAAAGCAAAGCCGTTTGACACATGCAACAACACAGTTACACATGGAGTAAAACAAAGATACAGTCAATAATACAGTACAAAAATAAGTCTATATACAATGTGAGCAAATGAGGTGAGATAAGGGAGGTAAAGGCAAAAAAGGCCATGGTGGCGAAGTAAATACAATATAGCAAGTAAAACACTGGAATGGTAGATTTGCAGTGGAAGAAAGTGCAAAGTATAAATAATGGGGTGCAGAGGAGCAAAATAAATAAATACAGTAGGGGAAGAGGTAGTTGGGCTAAATTATAGATGGGCTATGTACAGGTGCAGTGATCCGTACTCTGTTATGTAGGGTCTCTAATGTAGAGGTCTAATGTAGAGGCTCTAATGTAGGTCTCTAATGTAGGGGCCTCTAATGTAGAGAGCTAATGTAGAGTCTCTAATGTAGGTCTCTAATGTAGGGCCTCTAATGTAGAGAGCTAATGTAAGGTCTCTAATGTACGGTCTCTAATGTAGGGACTCTAATGTAGGTCTCTAATGTAGGGCTCTAATGTAGGGTCTCTAATGTAAGGTCTCTAATGTAGGGTCTCTAATGTAGGGTCTCTAATGTAGGTTCTCTAATGTAGGGTCTCTTCCGACAGGGTTGTAGGGTCTCTAATGTAGTGTCACTAATGTAGGGTCTCTAATGTAGGGGTCTCTAATGTAGGGGTCTCTAATGTAGGATCTCTAATGTAAGGTCTCTAATGTAGGGGCTGTAATGTAGGGGCTCTAATGTAGGTCTCTAATGTAGGGCCTCTAATGTAGGGCCTCTAATGTAGGGTCTCTAATGTAGGGTCTCTTCAGGCAGGGTTGTAGGGCCTCTAATGTAAGGCCTCTAATGTAGGGTCTCTAATGTAGGGTTCTAATGTAGGGTCTCTAATGTAGGGTCACTAATGTAAGGTCTCTAATGTAGGGGCTCTAATGTAGGGGTCTCTAATGTAGGGTCTCTAATGTAGGGTCACTAATGTAAGGTCTCTAATGTAGGGTCTCTAATGTAGGGTCTCTAATGTAGGGTCTCTTCCGACAGGGTTGTAGGGTCTCTAATGTAGGGTCACTAATGTAGGGTCTCTAATGTAGGGTCACTAATGTAGGGGTCTCTAATGTAGGGTCTCTAATGTAGGGGCTCTAATGTAGGGTCTCTAATGTAGGGTCTCTAATGTAGGGTCTCTAGTGTAGGGCTCTAATGTAGGGCCTCTAATGTAGGGCCTCTAATGTAGGGGTCCAATGTAGGGTCTCTAATGTAGGGTCTCCAATGTAGGGTCTCTAGTTCAGGATCTCTAATGTAGAGGTCTCTAGTGTAGGTCTCTAATGTAGGGTCTCTAATGTAGGGTCTCTAATGTAGGGTATTTAATGTAGGGTCTCTAATGTAGGGTCTCTAATGTAGGGTCTCTAATGTAGGGTATTTAATGTAGGGTCTCTAATGTAGGGTCTCTAATGTAGGGTCTCTAATGTAGGATCTCTAATGTAGAGGTCTCTTCAGGGTTTTCTACTCATCTATACAGTAATGTGACCAATATACAATAACCACATTTTTTATTTTTTTATGTGACCTTTATTTAACCATGTAGGCAAGTTGAGAACAAGTTCTCATTAACAATTGCGACCTGGCCAAGATAAAGCAAAGCCGTTTGACACATGCAACAACACAGTTACACATGGAGTAAAACAAAAATACAGTCAATAATACAGTACAAAAATAAGTCTATATACAATGTGAGCAAATGAGGTGAGATAAGGGAGGTAAAGGCAAAAAAGGCCATGGTGGCGAAGTAAATACAATATAGCAAGTAAAACACTGGAATGGTAGATTTGCAGTGGAAGAAAGTGCAAAGTAGAAATAGAAATAATGGGGAGCAAAGGAGCAAAATAAATAAATACAGTAGGGGAAGAGGTAGTTGTTTGGGCTAAATTATAGATGGGCTATGTACAGGTGCAGTGATCTGTACTCTGTTATGTAGGGGCCTCTAATGTAGAGAGCTAATGTAGAGTCTCTAATGTAGAGGTCTAATGTAGAGTCTCTAATGTAGGGTCTCCAATGTAGGGGCTCTAATATAGGGGCCTCTAATGTAGGACTCAAATGTAGGGGCTCTAATGTAGGGTCTCTAATGTAGGGTCTCTAATGTAGGATCTCTAATGTAGGATCTCTAATGTAGGGTCTCTAATGTAGGAGCTCTAATGTAGGTTCTCTAATGTAGGGCCTCTAATGTAGGGCCTCTAATGTAGGGTCTCTAAATTAGGGCCTCTAATGTAGGGTCTCTTCAGGCAGGGTTGTAGGGTCTCTAATGTAGGGTCTCTAATGTACGGGCTCAAATGTAGGGTCTCTTCAGGCAGGGTTGTAGGGTCTCTAATGTAGGGTCTCTAATGTAGGGTCTCTAATGTAGGGCCTCTAATGTAGGGTCTCTAATGTAGGGTCTCTAATGTACGGTCTCTTCAGGCAGGGTTGTAGGGTCTCTAATGTAGGGTCTCTAATGTAGGGGCTCTAATGTAGGGTCTCTTCAGGCAGGGTTGTAGGGTCTCTAATGTAGGGTCTCTAATGTAGGGCCTCTAATGTAGGGCCTCTAATGTAGGGTCTCTTCAGGCAGGGTTGTAGGGTCTCTAATGTAGGGTCTCTAATGTAGGGTCTCTAATGTAGGGTCTCTAATGTAGGATCTCTAATGTAGGTTCTCTGATGTAGGGTCTCTAATGTAGGGTCTCTAATGTAGGGCCTCTAATGTAGGGGTCCCTAATGTAGGGTCTCTAATGTAGGGCCTCTAATGTAGGGTCTCTAATGTAGGGTCCCTAATGTAGGGTTCTCTAATGTAGAGGCCTCTTCAGGGTTTTTTTGTCATCTCTACAGTCTATACAGTAATATGACCAATGTACAATAACCTGTCTGTTTGGGTGGGAGGAGGGTGAGATTCAAATGAATGTATTTCAGGGAAAAGGGGAATTTCAACAAAGGAAATCGTGGCCCTCTCTGTCTTCATCTCTCTTTACTCTGCAATTCCCAACTACCGGAATATTCTTACTGAAAGTGGGACAAGAAGTGAAGAAATATAAGTGAGTCTACCACAAGAAAGTTCACCTGATTTATATTAAACGTTTTACATGATTAGAATGTAATGGTATTTCACGATTGGGGTTTGCTCCCCGCTCAATGAACGAAGGATTCACGAAGAACGATGAAAGGATTTTAAGAAGAAAAACAAAGCCTAAAGTAGCTGCATAATTAATGTTTGATCAATAAGTAACATTAGAAGTTTGTTTTATTTCCCTGGAACTTTCCCCAACTTTCATCAGTTTGCTCAGTGTAATAGTTCATCGCTGTCTATGCGAGGGCTTCTCCTATCCTCTGGCTTACCTCGTTAAGAAACAAAACACAGATGTTCTTCCTCCTTGATTCAATTCCTTGAACCCCCTGTCTTAACATCTTTTAGTTATCTTAAGTCTACCCTAAGCTTTTATTCTGGGGAAACAGAATTTATAATTATAAAGAAAGCGCCAGCGATTAGTTCTTGACAGCGTTGTACTTTTAAGACGTCATCACCCTCCTTAACGCTGCTTCGCCTCTCTTCTCCACTCGCTGCCTCTTGGTGTGAGAACCCCAGCGAATCAAAGCCCTCCACTTGTGGAGCCCCCCCGCTACGTTTCCATGGTGCCCCCCCCCCCCCGTACCCCCAGCTTTAATGCTGACCTGAGGGAAACCCGTTCGTGCTAGAGATCTCTGTGTCGATACCACGGCTCTCAAGCTGAGAAAGAGGACCAGGCCCGTACTCACTCTTGCTAATCGAAAGATCACTCTCTCACCTTCTCCCTCTCTCCTGCTCTCTCTCTCTCTCTTTCTCTCTCTCTCTCTGACCTCTCTCTCCCTCTCACCTTCTCCCTCTCTCCTGCTCTCTCTCTCTCTTTCTCTCTTTCTCTCTGTCTCTGACCTCTCTCTCTCCCTCTCTCTCTTTCTCTCTC
>NC_042971.1:66680948-66698448 GCF_901001165.1 Salmo trutta | reverse complement strand
AGAGATGTTAGCATGTTCCAGAGATTTCTGTAAGTCTTTAGCTGACACACTAGGATTCTTCTTAACCTCATTGAGCATTCTGCACTGTGCTCTTGCAGTCATCTTTGCAAGACGGCCACTCCTAGGGAGAGCTGCAACAGTGCTGAACTTTCTCAATTTATAGACAATTTGTCTTACCGTGAACTGACTTAAAGTATTGATACTTTTGTAACCCTTTCCAGCTTTATGCAAGGCATCAATTCTTTATCTTAGGTCTTCTGAGATCTCTTTTGATCGAGGCGTGGTTCACATCAGGCAATGCTTCTTGTGAATAGCAAACTCACATTTTGTGAGTGTTTTTATAGGGCAGGGCAGCTCTAACCAACATCGCCAATCTCGTCTCATTGATTCGACTCCAGGTTAGTTGACTCCTGACTCCAATTACGTTTTGGAGAAGTCATTAGCCTAGGGGTTCACATACTTTTTACAACCTACACTGTGAATGTTTAAATTATGTATTCAATATAGAATATGGTCCTGTGTGGCTCAGTTGGTAGAGCATGGTGTTTGCAATGCCAGGGTTGTGGGTTTGATTCCCACGGGGGACCAGTATGGAAAAAATGTATGAAATGTATGCATTCACTACTGTAAGTCGCTCTGGATAAGAGCGTCTGCTAAATGACTAAAATGTAAAAAATGTAAATGTAGACAAGAAAAATACAATCATTTGTGTGTTATTAGTTTAAGCACACTGTGTTTGTCTATTGTTGTGACTTAGATGAAGATCAGATCAAATTTGATGTAAAATTTATGCAGAAATCCAAGTAATTCCAAAGGGTTCACATACTTTTTCTTGCCACTGTATATAACCAACTATATATATATAAAAAATCATGAAAACCCTAATAATGCACATTTCAGAAAGTAATATTTCATGATCAACCATTTGAAACGTTTTGGATAAATCTAAAAAGATACAAAGAGTATATATTCATTGTTGTTAAAAAGGGCTGCTAAATATTTTATCCACAAGATGGAAAAATAGCCTTATCTGTGGAGTAGGTTATCCACGAGAACCATATTGATGCACATATAGAATACAGTGTTGATTTAAATGTTTCAACATTCTATGGATTTTTTTGGGGTTGTTGGGAAAAACATTTTGTAGGTACAGACAGAAAAGGGAAGGAGTCCCATGCAGTTAGACGCTTTGATCGTCCAGATAAATCTGATATCTGATATAGAACAAGTCAATAAATTACTTCATAATAAGTAGCCGTTTGAACTGGAATGACACAAGAGGAATCTCGTTCTGATAGAATAGTTATTGTTCTGTATTGTTATCGATGGATTTCTTTTAAAAGGGTAATACGAAATGAATTGAACAAATTGGATCGTAACATATAACCCAGGTGTCAAAGGCTGGTCTAATATTATCAAACTAATATCGACCGCAGATTGCCAAGTGACTTCATGCATTTAGTGGAGGATGCTAGGATGAATATATGTGTTTGTTAGTGGAAGTGCTTCACCTGCATTCTTTAAGTCCATTAAGCCTTATTCCTGACCAGGGGGCTGCTTCCTGGCTTCGCTAACAGGGTGGTGTGACTGGGGACAACATTGAGTGTTTAAGGCTGTGGATTGATGTGATTCATAGCATCGATTGATGCTGGAATGGGTGACCCAGCCACAACAATCAGGGAGTGGAGGAGCAGGCAGAAGCATGACAGGAAGAGAGACAGCAAGGCAGGCAGGGAAGCAGTGATGGTAGACCCAGGCCAGCCAGCACAAACAAGCAGCTGACAGACAGACAGACAGACAGACAGACAGACAGACAGACAGACAGACAGACAGACAGACAGACAGACAGACAGACAGACAGACAGAACTGGCACGCACGCAGTCAGGCAGACAGACAGACAGACAGAACTGGCACGCACGCAGTCAGGCAGAGAGACAGACAGACAGAACTGGCACGCACGCAGTCAGGCAGACAGACAGACAGACAGAACTGGCACGCACGCAGTCAGGCAGACAGACGGCTAGGCGTGTGTTCCTGCTAAGATGTCTTTCAGGTACAAGACACCACGGAATATATTTCACTGCTGCTGCTGCCAAGGAGTCACAGGGGACCAGGGCTGGATTCTAGGGGTCAGTTGAGACCCCTAACTCTACCCTGTGCTGGGGGATCAGTGAAGGGCCCTCAGGGGCTGGAGAGAAGAGGGACCCAGGAGATCAGGAGAGTTTCTTCCAGGGTCTTAGGGGCGTGACATGGAGCAGGACTATGCTGGTTAATGAAACATGAGGATAGGTCAATAGGGCCTATAGGAATCATCATACATTATATTATAGCTCAATACTGAGTACAGTTCCCCTCCAATCAGAAGAGATTAGCCCCTTCTGGGATTGTAAATGACTGTCCCATATGTAATCTCTCCTATAAAGTTTCTTACCATTCATAATCCCTGCTATATGGTTTGTTGCTGTTGCATTGACAGAAGATTGTATTCTAGTACTATGGTACTGGGGCTGTAAATCGCTTTGGATAAAAATGGGAAATCTGTTAAATGGGATTTATTCTTACTATATTATTCTATATTACTATATGCTGTTAAATGGTATACACTGTGTGTACAAAACGTTAGGAACACCTGCTCTTTCCATGACATGGACTGACCAGGTGAATCCAGGTGAAAGCTTTGATCCCTTATTGATGTCCCTTGTTAAATCCACTTCAATCAGTGTAGATGAAGGGGAGGAGACAGGTTAAAATAATATTTTTTAAGCCTTGAGACAATTGAGACATGGATTGTGTATGTGTGCCATTCAGAGGAAGTGCCTTTGAACGGGGTTTGTGTCAAGAATTGCAACGCTGCTGGGTTTTTCACACTCAATAGTTTCCCGTGTCTATCAAGAATGGTCCACCACCCAGAGGACATCCATCCAACTTGACACAACTGTGGTAAACATTGGAGTCAACATGGGCCAACATCCCTGTGGAACGCTTTCAACATCTTTTAGAGATGAATTGAGTCTGTTCTGAGGGGAAAAAGGGGGGTGCTGCTCAATATTAAGGTGTTCTTAATGTTTCGTACACTCAGTGTACGTTCTTCTTGTAATCTATATTACTGTAGGCTGTTAAATGCAGGTCAAACAGTATGATACAGTATTTCCACTCAATCTGTTTAACCTCTTTTCCCAACTATACTGTATCTACCCAGTGTTGTTCAATCCCAGGCCAGGCACATGTCTGTGATGACAGGAAGCCAGTGTTTCTCCAGGCTTTACCCAGGCCCCTGGTTAATGTGTGGAAAATGTGTTCTGCTCTGCCCAGCGAGGGCCTGATTAGTAGAACATTGATTGGTCAGCTTTGACAGAGAGAGACAGAGACAGCGAGAGAGAGGGAAGAGAGAGAGAGACAGCGAGAGAGAGAGACAGAGAGAGAGAGACAGAGACACAGAGAGAGACAGAGACAGAGAGAAAGAGCGACAGAGACAGAGAGAGCGAGAGAGAGGGAGGAGAGAGACAGAGAGAGAGAGACCGAGAGAAAGAGAGACAGAGACAGAGAGAGCGAGAGAGGGAGAGATTATTATTATTATTACTATTATCCACTAATAATAAAAACTCAAAAAAGAGCAATTAAGTTTTAGAAACATCTAAAATACAGTGACCCCCTCTCATATCATTACCAAGCCCTGCAATGCCAAGAGCTGAGCAAAGAAGAGTCCCCTCATCCAGCTGGTCCTGGGGCTGAGTTCACAAACCTGTTCTACTAACACACTGAAGCCTCAGGACCAGCACATCCAATCAATCAGAATAAACCAAATTACAACATAGTCAAAACAAAACTACACTGCTTATTGGGAAACACAAGCACAAAGCAAAATGCAGTGCTATCTGGCCCTAAATCGACAGTACACCGTGGCTAACTATTTGACCATGGTTACTGATCAAAACCTTAGAAAAACCTTGACAAAGTACAGGCTCAGTGAGCACAGCCTTGCCATTGAGAAGGGTAGACACAGGAAAACCTGGCTCCCTGTAGAGGAAAGGCTGTGCAACCACTGCACAACAGCAGAACCATCATCACACCAGTTAATTGACTGCCTTAGCTTGGATTTCAAACAGCATTTGAAGGTGAATTTGCCATTTCATCATGTTTGAGCGTCATATTAATTACAGTACATCATCACGATCAGGGTATTTACCTGGGACATCTGTACAATCATACTTTGTAACCTCAGTTATGAAAGAGCTAATGTAGATTGATGAGGACACATTTATTGATTTGTCAGAGGCAGGCTTGTAGCATCAGGAACGATGCTATGTGATAACATACAGGCTTGTAGCATCATGAACAATGCTATGTGATAACATACAGGCTGTTAGCATCAGGAACAATGCTATGTGATAACATACAGGCTGTTAGCATCAGGAACAATGCTATGTGATAACATACAGGCTGTTAGCATCAGGAACAATGCTATGTGATAACATACAGGCTGTTAGCATCAGGAACGATGATATGTGATAACATACAGGCTGTTAGCATCAGGAACGATGCTATGTGATAACATACAGGCTGTAGCGTCAGGAACAATGCTATGTGATAACATGCAGGCTGTTAGCATCAGGAACAATGCTATGTGATAACATACAGGCTGTTAGCATCAGGAACAATGCTATGTGAAAACATACAGGCTGTAGCGTCAGGAACGATGCTATGTGATAACATACAGGCTTGTAGCATCAGGAACGATGCTATGTGATAACATACAGGCTGTTAGCATCAGGAACAATGCTATGTGATAACATACAGGCTGTTAGCATCAGGAACGATGCTATGTGATAACATACAGGCTGTAGCGTCAGGAACAATGCTATGTGATAACATACAGGCTGTTAGCATCAGGAACAATGCTATGTGATGACATACAGGCTGTTAGCATCAGGAACGATGCTATGTGATAACATACAGGCTTGTAGCATCAGGAACGATGCTATGTGAAAACATGCAGGCTTGTAGCATATTTTTTTATTTAACCTTTATTCAACTAGGCAAGTCAGTTAAAAACAAATTCTTATTTACAATGACGGCCTAACCCGGCCAAACCCGGACGATGCTGGGCCAATTGTGCACCGCACTATGGGACTCCCAATCATCAGGAACAATGCTATTTGATAACAACTAAGCTGTATGGAGTTGTTTTAAGGAGGTCATGCCAAGGATACTTTTGCTATTTGGTTGTGAATTTTATGACCCCTTGAAGTAAATTGTTTGATTCAATGTTTTATTTGGCCTTACTATTAGCCCATAGAAACACATTGAATAACAAATTCAAGACATTGGAACAACAGATAGTCCCCCCGTCAAAAAAAAAAAATCTAAAGGAAGTTCTGAAGTGTCTGTCCAATATCTGAGATATAAGAAAGATCAGGAAACATGTTACTACATGTATTTAACCCCTTATTATCATTTTATTTTGTCACTAAACAGTCTCCATATTGTATATACTATTTTCATACATTTTTATCGACTGGTACCGGGGGAAAACAGACGAGTCTTGTGAGGCCTGCGGGCATCCTAGAACAAAACAACTGACAAGTACGTGTTCGTGAGAGTCTCACCTTTCCACAGAAGGGGTCATATAAAGTGTGTAGCTCAAAACTGTTTATACGCTACAGACAGAAGTTGGCAGATCGGATGTACCGATTTCAGACGAGTCCTCAAGACGCTTGTGGTCGTAGAGCAAAATGGAGAACAACATCGTGTTCGTGAGAGTCTCATCTTTCCATATAGGGGTCATAGTAGTTTCTAGGCCCAACCGTTCAGATGCTTCGGACGATTTTGTGAGAAGACAGATTTTTGGGATGTTTCATGGTCTGACAAACAATGCTCTACCTTTCACTGCAGATGCAGAAGTGGGTAACACTTTACTTTTTAACACCACCCAGTGTCACAACACATTATGACACGATCATAACCATGTCATAACCATGTCATAACAGCTGACATTACTTGTCATAACCTGTTATAATATGGTCATAACACTGTCATAACACATAAGCTCAAAGCTCATCAATAAGCTAAGGACCCTGGGACTAAACACCTCCCTCTGCAACTGGATCCTGGACTTCCTGACGGGCCACCCCCAGGTGATAAGGGTAGGTAACGACACATCCGCCATGCTGATCCTCAACACAGGGGCCCCTCAGGGGTGCGTGCTCAGTCCCCTCCTGTACTGCCTGTTCACTCATGACTGCATGGCCAGGTACGACTCCAACACCGTCATTAAATTTGCCAGTGACACAAAAGTGGTAGACCTGATCACAGACAACGATGAGACAGCCTATAGGGAGGAGGTCAGAGACCTGGTCGTGTGGTGCCAGGACAACAACCTCTCCCTCAACGTGATCAAGACAAAGGAGATGATTGTGAACTACAGGAAAAGGAGGACCGAGCACGCCCACATTCTCATCGATGGGGCTGTAGTGGAGCAGGTTGAGAGCTTCAAGTTCCTTGGTGTCCACATCACCAACAAACTTGAATGGTCCAAACACACCAAGACAGTCGTGAAGAGGGCACGACAAAACCTATTCCCCCTCAGGAAACTGAAAAGATTTGGCATGGGTCCTCAGATCCTCAAAAGGTTCTACAGCTGCACCATCAAGAGCATTCTGACTGTTTGCATCACTGCCTGGTATGGCAACTGCTCGGCCTCCAACCGCAAGGCACTACAGAGGGTAGTGCGTATGGCCCAGTACAGCACTGGGGCCAAGCTTGCTGCCATCTAGGACCTCTATACCAGGCGGTGTCAGAGGAAGGCCCTAAAAATTGTCAAAGACTCCAGCCACCCTAGTCATAGACTGTTCTCTCTCTGCTACCGCACGGCAAGCGGTACCAGATCACCATGTCTAGGTCAAAGAGGCTTCTAAACAGCTCCTACCCCCAAACCATAAGACTCCTGAATGCCTAATCAAATGGCTACCCAGACTATTTGCATTCCCCACCCCCTCTTTTATGCCGCTGCTACTCTCTGTTGTTATCATCTATGCATAGTCACTTTAATAACTCTACCTACATGTACATATTACCTCAACTAATCAGTGCCCCCGCACATTGAGTCTGTACCGGTACCCCCTGTATATAGCCTCCACATTGACTCTGTACCGGTACCCCCTGTATATAGCCTCCACATTGACTCTGTACCGGTACCCCCTGTATATAGCCTCCACATTGACTCTGTACTGGTACCCCCTGTATATAGCCTCCACATTGACTCTGTACCCAGGGGCGGAAATCCCAGGGGGGACGGGGGGGACACGACCCCCCCATCCTGGGAAAAATATGATTTGTCCCCCCCAATATATCACTGAAACATAACTATGTAATTTAAATAACATTAATAATACGCAATGAAAGCAATTTTGCTGATTATAGACACTTAATAGCGCGTTTTTAAGTTTCAAAAGATTGCGAGCCCCCCATCCTTTTCCTCACAATGGTTTGATCCACTGGCAAGGTAACAGAGGGGTCGTGTCTACTGTCTGAAAGGCACTCAATGAACGTAACTGACGTAAAGTTAATCCAGTCAATCGCGCACACACACTAGCTGAATATGCAGAGCTAGCGCGCAAATATTAACTATTAACCTCTCTGGGGCATGTGGGACGAACTCGTCCCACCTACGTAACAGCCACTGAAATCCAGTGGCGCGATTTTTGAATCGTTAGAAATGCTATAACTTCAATTTCTCAAACATATGACTATTTCACAGCTATTTAAAGACAAGAATCTCGTTAATCTAACCCCACTGTCCGATTTCAAAAAGGCTTTACAACGAAAGCAAAACATTAGATTATGTCAGCAGAGTACCCAGCCAGAAAAAATCAGACACCCATTTTTCAAGCTAGCATATCATGTCACATAAACCCAAACCACAGCTAAATGCAGCACTAACCTTTTATAATCTTCATCAGATGACACACCTAGGACATTGTGTTATACAATACATGCATGTCTGTTCAATCAAGTTCATATTTATATCAAAAACCAGCTTTTTACATTAGCATGTGACGTTCAGAAAAAGCATAACCACCGCAAACTTCCGGTGAATTTACTAACAGTTTGCTAAATTACTCACGATAAACGTTCACAAAAAGCATAACAATTATTTTAAGAATTATAGATACATTACCCCTCTATGCACTCGATATGTCCGATTTTAAAATAGCTTTTCGGATGAAGCACATTTTGCAATAATCTAAGTACATAGCCCGGCATTACAGGGCTAGCTATTTAGACACCCACCCAGGTCAGCCTCCACCAAAATCACATTTCCTATAAGAAAAATGTTCTTACCTTGCTTGTTCTTCATCAGAATACACTGCCAGGACTTCTACTTCAATAACAAATGTTGGTTTGGTCCCAAATAATCCATCGTTATATCCAAACAGCGACGTTTTGTTCGTGAGTTCTAGAATGCTTCTTCGCGGTGTCGCGCATGGCGCATTGGCGTGTCAAAAATGTCTAAATATTCCATTACCGTACTTCGAAGCATGTCAACCGATGTTTAAAACCAATTTTTATGCCATTTATGTCGTAGAGAAGTGTTAATATTCCGACCGGGAGTATGCATTGAGCCTAAACAGCCGAATAAAATTTCTCCTCAGAAGCGACTCATGCACGCGCATCATTGAAAGGTCCTCCGAGCATCCACTTACAAAAGGCGATAATATATTTCAACCTGAGGTTCCCTCGTAAACCTTCAGTTATTTCGCGGGCTCTGAGAGCCTATTGGAGCCCTGGGAATTGTCACGTTACAGCTAAGATCCTTACTTTTCAATAAAAAGAGGTAAGACGCACGACTCCTTGTCAGACAGGGTACTTCCTGCTTGAAACCTTGTCAGGTTTTTGCCTGCCATAGGAGTTCTGTTATACTCACAGACACCATTCAAACAGTTTTAGAAAATTCAGAGTGTTTTCTATCCAAACCTGAACAATAATATGCATATTCTAGCTTCTGAGTTGGTGTAGGAGGCAGTTAAAAATGGGAACATATTTTTTCCAAAATTCTCAATACTGCCCCCTACCCCAAACAGGTTTTAAGCTAGCTAGTACCTATTCCATTTATCTGGCCTCGTCAAAGATGGAATCTTTGCTATCGTCAATTTATTCCGAGATCAGCATGCAGATGATGTAAGTTAGTGCTTCAAAGTCCCTGTGATAAGGTTAGCGATAAACTGAAGTCCAAACTGAACAGAACTACACTCTTCTTCTACCATTGTCTTAAATATATTTAATGGTCTCGTTGCAAAAGCTAAATTGTCGCAAGGGAACTTTTATTTATTTATTTTATTTAACCCGGGTAGCAAAGATTATAGCAAACACCACTGAAACGGAATTGGTGCTCGCTTGCTTTGCAAATTCAGCTATTGTTGGAAGCCAGCCAATATGAAACAAACTATTAAAATTACAAAAGGTTGCAGTATATGTTGTGTAAATGGTGAACTCATACAGCTGTCAACTCTTGTCATTTTAATCCTTTTCACTTTTGCTAGCTACCTTTTAGATCGAAGCCCAAATAGAATGATAAAAGATAAGATGATAGAAGCCCATCTCCTACTGTAAATAACCTACACACTGTGTGTGTGTGTAGCCAGCCAGCCAGGTAGAAAAATAAAAGACGGACATCAGAGTATTTTTCAGTACACCAAAACGCAAAGTAAGAACCCTAGTAGCCTAATATCTCAAAGACTAGTTGATAAAATGTTCATAAGAAAGAAATTAAATTCTAATGGAAATGTTTCACAATGATGTCATTAGGCAGAGCAGGCAACAGATGGCACACAGACAGCAGAGTTGGGGACAGATATGCAGGGACAGACTGGCAGAGACGGAGTCTCAGGTAAGTTTGTTGAGTCTTTGTTTGGCAACATTATGAAAGGTTCTCAATTTTTTTGACTTGTAAAATAGGAACATAATTGGAAAATGCCATGGATACCCCCACTCTCAACTTAAACTGGTGACTGAACTAAGATTTGTTAAAGGCAATGGTATTGCTGTTGTGAGTAGTTGTGTAGTTTTGGGTACCGGTAGTTAAGAGTACGGCAAACACCTTATTTCTTTGGTTCCTCAATATACATTTACCATATTACAATGTAGGCTATGTGTTACAGCACTACTTTTGGTGTCCCCCTCAGGAATTGCTCTTGAGAAAATTTCATGTAATTGTCCCCCCCAAAGTTGATATCAGATTTTCGCCCCTGTCTGTACCGGTACCTCCTGTATATAGCCTCCACATTGACTCTGTACCGGTACCCCCTGTATATAGCCTCCACATTGACTCTGTACCGGTACCTCCTGTATATAGCCTCCACATTGACTCTGTACCGGTACCCCCTGTATATAGCCTCCACATTGACTCTGTACCGGTACCCCCTGTATATAGCCTCCACATTGACTCTGTACTGATACCCCCTGTATATAGCCCGCACATTGACTCTGTACCGGTACCCCCTGTATATAGCCCGCACATTGACTCTGTACCGGTACCCCCTGTATATAGCCTCCACATTGACTCTGTACTGGTACCTCCTGTATATAGCCTCCACATTGACTCTGTACCGGTACCCCCTGTATATAGCCTCCACATTGACTCTGTACCCAATCTGGCACTCATACCATCACGGCTGTCTAATCATCCCCAGCTTACAATTGGCTCATTCATCCCCCTCCTCTCCCCTGAAACTATTCCCCAGGTCGTTGCTGTAAATGAGAATGTGTTCTCAGTCAACTTACCTGGTAAAATAACGGTAAAATAAATAAAATAAAAAACTTCCTGTATATAGTCTCCACATTGACTCTGTACCGGTACTTCCTGTATATAGTCTCGCTATTGTTATTTTACTGCTGCTCTTCAATTACTTGTTACTTTAATTTCTTATTCTTATTCATATTTTTTAAACTGCATTGTTGTTTAAGGGCTTGTTAAATAAGCATTTCACTGTAAGGTCTACACCTGTTGTATTCAGCGTGTGTGACTAATACAATTTGATTTGATTTGATTTTGTATTTCGAACATATATTCCATTATTTTATAGCTGGTTGTGACACCGACATATAGAGTGTTAAAACCCACGAAACCCACCACACAAGGCAAAACATTCCATTCCGTCGTAGCCTACGTGTCAACACTGTGTTTGTGTTGTATATATCTTTTAGAAATGGACTGATACTTGCTGATGACTGGAATGAATGCAGGAACAGATTTCAGGAGCAGGACAAGACACCCTCTATGTGACTGATGTAAGGACATGCACGTGATAGACCTCTCTGGCTTATATGATTATGATGGTTATAATGCTTCATGACAGTGTCATAAAGTGTATTTTCTACAAGTTATTTAAAATATGATGAAAAAACAAATAAACAATTTAAGAAATACAATTTTAAACTAAAGGAAACTTCTTAGCAGGATTTTTTTTCCCCCATTTGGTTTTTGACACTCTTAAGTAGCCAGCCATAAAATAACGCAATACAAAACAGGTGTAAATATATGGGTCATAACAGTGTTATGATCAGGTTATGACAAGTTATGTCAGCTGTTATGACGTATTATGATATGGTTATGACCGTGTTATCTGGGTGTCAAGTAAAGTGTTACCTGGAAGTGTTACATATGCGGTGGATTGAGCACCAGATAGCTCTAGTTTAAACTAACACATTTTGGTGGGGATTTTTGTATTATGCTAATTCAATTTCCGCTGTGCACAGACATCAACCTTAGGTTTTTTTAAATAGTCAGACAGACTGTGTGTCTGTGTGGCCCTGGGCTGTGTGTGTCTTTTTGATTGTACTATCCTTAGTCCTTACAAGGATCGTAAAACAAGGACAATGTAACGGGCGTCGTATAGAGGGGACCAAAACGCAGCGTGTTGACTGCTCATTATGATATTTATTAACTCAAAAATACTAAAGACAAAATAACAAAAGGCAAACGATCAGAAATACAGTTATAACAGGTACAAAGACTAAACAGAAAATAACTGCCCACAAACACAGGTGGGAAAAACCCCTACTTATATATGATCTCCAATCAGAGGCAACGAGGACCAGCTGCCTCCAATTGGAGATCAACCCAAAAAAACAACAACATAGAAATAGAAAAACTACAACTTAAACATAGACATAGAAAACATAGAAAAACAAAAAACACCCCCTGTCACGCCTTGACCTACTCTACCATAGAAAATCACGTCTTACTATGGTCAGGACGTGACAGACAATTCTGGACATTTCACTCGAGGAATAAGGCTATTTTAGGGTCAGGGTTAGAATTAGGGTTAGGTATTTGGGGTTAAGGTTAGGTTTGTTTGTGTGTGTGTGTGTGTGTGTGTGTGTGTGTGTGTGTGTGTGTGTGTGTGTGTGTGTGTGTGTGTGTGTGTGTCTGTGTGTGTGCGTGTGTGTGCGCGTGTGTGTGTGTGTGTTGGGAGAAGGTGGATGGGTGCTGGTCTTCTCCTCTCCACTCTCCTCCCCCATCCCATCTCCTACCTTCTGTCTTTCTTCTTCCCCCACCCTCCCCTCCTAAGGGGCAGATGCTGTGTTTGTGTTTTTCAGACAAAAAAATGTGTGAGAGAATATTTTTGTGGTGTAAATAAATGAAGGAATGACTTTATTTTTTGTGTCAAATCGCATCCCATCCCTTATTAGTTTAATTGACACATCAACAAACGTTACAACAATTCACTGTGGTAATTAAATTAGAATTCTCCTACATCCCTAGAGCAGCAAAATAATATGCATGCATACATACTGTATATATACACATACAGTTGAAGTCGGAAGTTTACATACACCTGAGCCAAATACATTTAAACTCAGTTTTTCACAATTTAATCCTAGAAAAAATTCCCTGTCTTAGGTCAGTTAGGATGACTACTTTATTTTAAGAATGTGAAATGTCAGAATAACAGTAGAGAGAATGATTTATTTCAGCTTTTATTTCTTTCATCGCATTCCCAGTGGGTCAGAAGTTTACATACAATCAATTAGTATTTGGTAGCATTGCCTTTAAATTGTTTAACTTGGGTCAAACGTTTTGGGTAGCCTTCCACAAGTTTCCCACAATAAGTTGAGTGAATGTTGGCCCATTCCTCCTGACAGAGCTGGTGTAACTGAGTCAGGTTTGTAGGCCTCCTTGCTCGCACACGCTATTTCAGTTCTGCCCACAAATTTTCTACAGGATTGAGGTCAGGGCTTTGTGATGGCCACCCCAATACCTTGACTTTGTTGTCCTTAAGCCATTTTGCCACAACATTGGAAGTATGCTTGGGGTCATTGTCCATTTGGAAGACCCATTTGTGACCAAGCTTTAACTTCCTGACTGATGACTTGTTATGTTGCTTCAATATATCCACATCATTTTCCTGCCTCATGATGCCATCTATTTTGTGAAGTGCACCAGTCCCTTCTGCAGCAAAGCACCCCCACAACATGATGCTGCCACCCCCATGCTTCACTGTGTTCTTCAGCTTGCAAGCGTCCCCCTTTTTCCTCCAAACATAACGATGGTCATTATGGCCAAACAGTTCTATTTTTGTTTCATCAGACCAGAGGACAATTCTCCAAAAAGTACGATCTTTGTCCCCATGTGCAGTTGCAAACCGTAGTCTGGCTATTTTATTGCGGTTTGGAGAAGTGGCTTCTTCCTTGCTGAGCGACCTTTCAGGTTATGTCGATATAGGACTAGTTTTCCTGTGGATATAGATATTTTAGTACCTATGTCCTCCAGCATCTTCACAAGGTCCTTTGCTGCTGTTCTGGGATTGATTTACACTTTTCGCACCAAAGTACGTTCATCTCTAGGAGACAGAATGCGTCTCCTTCCTGAGCGGTATGATGGCTGCATGGTTCCATGGTTTTTATACTTACGTACTATTGTTTGTACAGATGAACATGGTAGCTTCAGGCATTTGGAAATTGCTCCCAAGGATGAACCAGACTTGTGGCGGTTTACATATTTTATTCTGAGGTCTTGGCTGATTTCTTTTGATTTTCCCATGATGTCAAGCAAAGAGTCACTGAGTTTGAAGGTAGGCCTTGAAATACATCCACAGGTACACCGCCAATTGACTCAAATTATGTCAATTAGCCTATCAGAAGCTTCTAAAGCCACAACATAATTTTCTGGAATTATCCAAGCTGTTTAAAGGCACAGTCAACTTAGTGTATGTAAACTTCTGACCCACTGGAATTGTGATACAGTGAATTATAAGTGAAATAATCTGTCTGTAAACAATTGTTGGAAAAAGTAGATGTCCTAACCGACTTTCCAAAGCTATAGTTTGTTAACAAGAAATTTGTGGAATGGTTGAAAAACAAGTTTTAATGACTCCAACCTAAGTGTATGTAAACTTCCGACATCGACTGTACACATACATACATACATACATACATACATACATACATACATACATACATACATACATACATACATACATACATACATACATACATACATACATACATACATACATACATACATACATACATACATACATACATACATACATACATACATACATACATACATACATACATATATACGTACATACGTACATACATACATACATACATACATACATACATACATACATACATACATACATACATACATACATACATACATACATACATACATACATACTACATACGTATGTACATAACATATACAGATAAATATATACAGATAAAAGAAACAGAAGTCACTTGAACCCAGTCTGTCACAAAGATATATTTAATATGGGAGACAAGCCACAATCTACAGTATACACACATCCCGTTAACAAACTATAAGCTAAAATATTCCTATTTACAAAATCAAAAGCTTTCTGGAAATCAATGAAACATGCAAAAGTAGGCTTCTCTTCGTGTAATCTGTTTCTGATTATTGTACTATAGTCACTATAGTGTTTTGCAATAGTGACCATAATGTGTTTATCCTGTGTCTTTATTTTCCACAACTTTAGTCAAATGTAATGGGAGGGAGGGAGGGAAGGAGGAGGAAGGGAGGAGGAGGGGGAGGAGGGGAGAGTGCAAAAAGGTGTCTGCCTTGTCTCTAATGGAGGCTGTACAACAGATCAGTTGAATGCTGATGATAATTAATTACTTCTGTTTCTCTCTCTCTCTCTTTCACTTTCTCTCTCTCTCTGTCTCTGTCTGTCTGACTGTCTGTCTGTTTGTCTCTCTCTCTCTCTCTCTCTCTGTCTCTCTGTCTCTCTCTCTCTCTATCTCTCTTTCTCTCTCTCTCTTTCTCTCTCTCTCTCTCTCTCTGTCTTTCTGTCTCTCACTCTCTATCTCTCTTTCTCTCTCTCTTTCTCTCTCTCTCCCCCTCTCTCCCCCTCCCTCCCCCTCTCTCTGTTCGGGAGTCAGCGTACTAAGTATCTTTCCTCAACTGTAGTAAATGGTAATGATTACTTCCACTTGTCTGTCCTTTATTGTGGGCCTATGGAATAGAATATATAATATGAAAATAGAATATGGAATATAGAATATGGTATACGGAATATAGAATATGGTATATGGAATATGTGTATGGAATATGGAATATAGAATATGCTATATGGAATATAGAATACATAATATAGAATGCAGAATATAGAATATAGAACATGGAATATATCATATAGAATATAGAACATGGAATATATCATATATAATATAGAATATGGAATATAGAATATGGAATATAGAATGTAGAATATGGAACATTGAATATGGTATATGGAATATGGTGTATGAAATATAGAATATAGTTAGTCTATCTATACACACTACCTAGCTAGTCTACAGTAGTCTACAGTAGTCTACAGTAGTTAGTCTATCTGTACACACTACCTAGCTAGTCTACAGTAGTTAGTCTATCTGTACACACTACCTAAAGGGAAAGAGAGGGGCAGAACTGGGTGTGGAGGGGACTGGGGGATAGCCCCACAGCCAGACTGACTTAGAGCGGGACACCTCCTCCGCTGAGCAACAGCTGCTATCAGTCACATCTCATTGCTGTAGCTCACTACCCATGGGCA
Organism: Salmo trutta; assembly: GCF_901001165.1. Lineage (NCBI taxonomy): Eukaryota > Metazoa > Chordata > Actinopteri > Salmoniformes > Salmonidae > Salmo > Salmo trutta. Next base: position 66,682,383 of record NC_042971.1, on the reverse strand, counting down.
GGGTTGACCTTGACGACTGTCTGTCTGACTGTCTGTCTGACTGTCTTTCTGTCTCTCTGGCTCTTTCTCCTGTCACTCTCTCTCTCTCTATCTATATGTCCCTTACTCTCTCTCTCTCCATCTATATGTCTCTTACTCTCTCTCTCTCCATCTATATGTCTCTTACTCTCTCTCTCTCTATCTATATGTCTCTTACTCTCTCTCTCTCCATCTATATGTCCCTTACTCTCTCTCTCTCTATCTATATGTCTCTTACTCTCTCTCTCTCCATCTATATGTCTCTTACTCTCTCTCTCTCTATCTATATGTCCCTTACTCTCTCTCTCTCTCTCCATCCCTTGCTCTCTCTCTACTTCTCTCTCTCTCTGTCCCTTGTTCTCTCTTTCTTTCCTCTCTATTTTTTCTCAATCTTCATCTCCCTTTAGAGTGCTGAAAAATACACTCACAGAGAGAAAACTAGAGAGGGAGGAGGGGAGAGTGCAAAAAAGATGTACGACAGATCATTTGAATGCTGATGATAATTCATTACTTCTGTTTTTTCTCTCCCTCTCTCATTCTCTCATTCACTCTCTCTCTCTCTCCCTCCCCCCTCTATATTTGGGGGGGGGGGAGGGGTCAGGCTACTCTCTCTCTCTTTCTCTCTCTTTCTCCCCCTCTCTATATTTGGGGGGGGTCAGGCTACTCTCTCTCTTTCTCTCTCTCTGTCTCCCCTCCCTCCTCTCTCTGTTCGGGGGGGGGGGGTCAGGCTTTTCTCTCTCTCTCTCTCTCTCTCTCTCTCTCTCTCTCTCTCTCTCTCTCTCTCTCTCTCTCTCTCTCTCTCTCTCTCTCTCTCTCTCTCTCTCTCTCTCTCTCTCTCTCTCTCTCTCTCTCTCTCTCTCTCTCTCTCTCTCTCTCTCTCTCTCTCTCTCTCTCTCTCTCTCTCTCTCTCTCTCTCTCTCTCTCTCTCTCTCTCTCTCTCTCTCTCTCTCTCTCGTTCGGGGGGGGGGGGGGTCAGGCTACTAAGTGTCTATCAGTCAGATGGTACTCTGGAGAGTCTTTTGTTCTCAATGGGTGAACATTTTTACCCACAAAATAGAGATTCCCAGCCCGATCAATTCCCTCTAACAACTCTATTGATTAGCTGCACTAACATTTTTCATTTATTAATTATGAGGAATATGTTCTTGGGATTTCTCTGCCTCCCCCTCTCTCACCCACTCTATTTCTCCCTTTCTCTTCCTCTCCCTCCCCTTGCCCCCCCCCCCTGCTTTTCTTCCTGCCTTTCTTCCTGCTTAATGTGAGATGTAAGTGGCTGGGAAACAGTCTCTGCTCTTTGAAACAGATTCATACTCATTCAGAACAGGAAAATTCCCAATATTCCATGACAGAGGAGAGGAGAGGAGAGGAGAGGAGAGGAGAGGAGAGAGGAAGTACTGTCTATGGTCTTCTCTCTGGA